>NC_133123.1:101243629-101479165 GCF_033568475.1 Henckelia pumila | reverse complement strand
GACCGTCCAAACCTTGACTTCGGAGCCTCCGAACCCGATGACCCTCAAACCATTTTCAAGTGTTCTTAATCCAATTCCGGACTCCGTTAACCCATTAAGAGTTCTCTTAATCACGTTTACTCTTAACTAGTAGGATTAATGAATTGATTAACACTTAATCACTGATTTCGGGTACGGGCTACTACAGTATGCGAGATTTTAGGATTGGCCATCTTAGGATTTTGCTATGCAAACTATAGCTAAATTAGAATTCAAATTCGTAATTGTTTGAATCAACTAATTTTCAAAGCAACTACGTTTGATATTTTTTGCTGTTGAATTTATTAACTCGTAGGAACAACTTTTTACTAGATAAAATACATCCGCTGGTGCATGTTTTGTCTAGATTCATCAGTTTTACTCATTTTTATGCTACCTTAGATTTAAATCTAGATCGCTGGAATCTGGGTTAATTTATTGGTAAGGGTTAATTTAGAACGCTGGTTTCTAGTTAACTAAGATTAAGGTGAAACAAGAATTTGATTTTCAATGATGAATATTCGATAGGATTAATTATTTTTAGGGAATCGATGATTGAATGAATAAATATCAAGGGTGTAGTCGACCGATACCAAGTCTTGTCTCTTATTTATTTCTCCAGTTAAATTTTCATTCTTGCTTGATAGTGACAATATTTCTTTTTAATTGCTTGAATTTTTAGTAGTTAATTCCAAAACTCAAAAACCCCCTTTAGTTTATTTTAGAACATATTAAATTTACCTTTCCTCGTGGGAACGATCCCTACTCACACTACTGCATTATTTTTTTATCTGATTGAGTCAGGTAATTTGGGCGTGACGCGACTTAACGCTATCAAACACGATGACAAACTTGTCCAATAACATATCTGGGAATTCATTCTCAACTCGAATACTTTCAATACCAACACTTCTAGCGGATGTATCAACTGCTTAGATGAGGTATCCTTTTGCGCCAGATTCCAAAGATCGACAAGCTTTTGAAGCTGATACCAAAGGCATCTGAGGTCGCGCTCCCTCACCATAGAAGAACCAGCTATCATTACCAACCAGATGAAATCTTACCAATCTTTGGTAGCAGTCCACTGAAGCTCGGTATGTAGTTAACACATCGATTCCCATAATGCAATCAAAATCCCCCATTGCTAATATCATGAGATTCACCATCAAAACATTCCCTTCAAACTCTAAAGGGCAACCCAACTCTAGACGCTTAGCCGATGCAGACTGACCCGTCGGAGTAGAAACAAAAACCACTGTGTCTAGTGAGATGTATGGCAACTTATACTTCTTAACAAAACGTGCATAAATAAAAGAATGAGATGCACCAGCATCAATGATTGCAAAAGCAGGTATATCAAATAACAGGAACGTACCCGCTATAACCTTCTCATTCTCATTCACCACCTGATCATGCCTCAAGGCAAACACTTGACTGGAAGTACGGGGTTTCAGATTAGAACCCCCTGTTGATTGTCCCTATGGTCTCTGCTGCACTGAATCCAGAGAACCAGAACCTGAGCCAAAACCAGCTCCCCCGGCCTATGGACAATCCTTCTTCAGGTGGCCAATCTCTCCGCATCGGAAACATGCCCCTAAAACCTTTCGGCACCTGTTGGCAGGATGATTCCCAGCACAATGTCTGCAAGGACCCTGATTCTTTCTGTCAAAGTGCATCACATCTCCTGATCCTGAGGAAGAGATAGTAGAACCAGACTTCTTGAACGACTGAGCACGGGGACCCCAAGAACTCATAGGTCTAGAGGAAAGGAAAGATATGTTACGGCGGATGTTGTCCTCAGCCTGGTGACATCAACTCAATTGTCCCTCGTAAGTCATGTCATCTCCCACAGCAACTCAATCATGGATCTCCGGATTAAGGCCCTGGAGGAACAGATTGTACTTCACCTCCGTGCTATCAACAATCGGTGGAAAAAAAGGCAGCAACTCGAAAAACTTCAACTGGTACTCATCTATCGACATCGATCCCTGCCGCAAACCTAGCAACTCGCTCGCTTTAGCCTGTCGGAGAGCAGGAGGAAAATACAGCTTATGAAAAGCTGCGCGGAACTCATCCTAGGTAGCAACTCCTTGGGCTGCAATAAAAGGTGCTGATGCATAATCCCACCACTTTCGAGCTCGTCCTTCTACCAGTAAATCAAGATTCTCCATCCGCTGCTCCTCAGTTCAACGGAACTCTCTGAAACAAACCTCCATACGCCGTAGCCAGTTCCCCGCATCCTCCGGTGACTCTCCTTCGACTAAGGGTTTCGGACCCATATGCATAACCTATGCATGCTGAAAGGCCTGCGATCATCATGGCGATGGTGATGACGGCCCCGACGATGCTCTCGGTCATCATGATCACCCCAGCATCCACCTACGCTGTCGTGGCTACTCTCTTCACCATGACCCGCCATCTAAACGATGTTTAAAGGCTAAAACCAATTCCAACAATCTAAATCCCAAGATTACTATTCATGCTCTGATACCATAAATGTAGTGACCCGCACTGTGATCACCCACTATTTAGAAGCTTAAGCATGCATTTAACTTAATCAAATAAAATCAGAAAGTAACAGCGGAAAAACATAAATAAATCCCAAATAAAAATAAAAATAAATATGATACAACCATAAAGAAATCTGTATCAACTCAAATACATCAGGAAATTAAGACTAGACAATAATCCTGCAGGCCATCCACTGTCTAAGCTCTCCTGGAACCACCTGCCTCATCTAGCCACAAACCTGTCCCATGGAATAGGGTGTTCAGATACAACAAAGTACGGGACGTTAGCATGAAAAACTCAGTACGAGATTATGAGTATAGGGTATTATATGTGCATGTATGCAAGTGAACTGGGTACCAAGACACTCAGGTCAAGAAACTAGCTCATAAACCGGGCCCAGGTTATATAGCACGCTGCGCCGTCGCCTCAGGAGGTGGCTGATATACCCAGTGGATAATGGTGACCTGATACTAGTACGTGTCCAACAATCACGGTGTAGTAGCCCGTGCCCTAATTGAGTAATTAAAGGATTAATGCTAATTAATTCAATTAGGTATTGGACGGATCGGAAGCTCCGAAGGCACGATCGGAAGCTCCGAACAGGATCGGAAGCTCCGATGAGCGATCGGAGGCACCGATGTTATTACGTCAGGCATGACGTGTGGTTGGATCGGAAGCTCCGATCAGGACCGGGAGCTCCAATCACCCCTATCCGAAGTCAACAAATGATATTTTGACACGTGGCAGATCAGGATCTTCGGAAGCTCCGATGGCAGGATCGGACGTTCCGATCAAGGATCGGAAGTTCCGATCGTTGTCTATAAATAGAAGGCCGAGACTTCATTTCTCCTTGCCAATTCCGGATTTCCTCTCTATTTCTAGTCATATTCGAGTTGTTCTAGTCTTCTTAGGCTTGGTCCGGAGGTCGGCGGGGCATTCGGTAGTCGTAGCGGAGTTGTGCCCAAGTTCTGGAGGCATCGACATCAAAGGGCTAACGACGGACGAAGGTATAGCTTTTGCTCCCTATAAATATTTAGGAGTATGCAATAGCTTAGTTAAGGCTTTTAGAGCACTTTAATGATAGTAGTATCATTTGGCAGTGTAGAGCAGACTATAGGCGTGGACCTAGAGTTGGTAGAGCTTGCACTGTTTTGAGGTACGAAAGTACTGTTCGAGATATCCTGACTGAGTATGCATGTATTATGTGACTGCATGATCTATATGCCATGATATTATGCTGCATTCATTTGCATCTTGCTGTATCTCCTTCGAGATGTCTGTTAGTAGGGTTGTACCCTATCCTGTTAGTGGATTGGACTTCCATCGATTTGGGTCCGGCGTATCCACGGTTATCTCGGTATGGGAGCCACCTCCTGAAGCGACGGCATAGCGTGCTACATACCAGGGCCCGGTCTGTCTCTGTTATCTGATCCTTGACCTCGAGTCTATAGGGAGTTCACTTTGCATGCATGTATACTCATACTCTCGCACTGAGTGTTTTATGCTCACGTCTCGTACTCTGTATTTTTTGGACACCCTATTCCATGGGACAGGTTTGCGATTGGACGAGGAGGGTGGATCCAGGAGGGGCTAGTCAGTGGTTGGCCAGCTGGAGCTTCGCTTAGGTTTTATTACTGTTATTTGGGTTTATACAGCTATTCGATTTGGTTGTATATTATTGGATAATTACAGATTCCTTTACTTGGGATTGTATAATTGTTTTGGATTCCGCAGTTTTATTCTGATATCTGTTTAATTAAGTTAATTGCATGCATACGTTCTGTTTAGTAGGTGATCCGGGTAAGGGTCACTACATTTATGGTATCAGAGCATGCAAAAGATTTCTTGGGATTTAGTCTCATCTTGAGGTATTTTTGTAGATGTCAAATCGTGACGATCAGAGTTCTCATGGTAGTGTTGGTGGGCGTTGGGGTGATGCCGACCGGGAGCCTCGTCGAGAACGGCGTCATCGTCACCATGACGACGAGCGTTTCACTGTGCGTCGATTCTTAGCTATGGGTCCTAAGCCCTTAGTTGGAGGTGAGTCTCCGGAGGATGCGGAGAACTGGTTAGACCGCATGGAGACAACTTTTCAGACTTTTCAATGCACCGATGAGCAGAAGGTGGAGACCCTTGACTATCTTCTGGATGGGCGTGCGCGCAGGTGGTGGAGGTTTACTTCTGCACCTTTTGTTGCGGCGAGAGGAGTGGCCACCTGGGCCGAGTTTCGCACAGCTTTCCAAAAGCGGTATTTTCCTCCTGCACTCCGACAGTCGAAGGCGGGCGAGCTATTGAGTCTGCGACAAGGAGCCATGTCTATTGATGAGTATCAGCAGAGATTCTTTGATCTGTTATCCTATTGCCCAGAGATTGCTGATAGCTCAGAGATGAAGTATAATCTGTTTCTTCAGGGCCTTAACCCTGAGATCCATGACCGTGTGGCGGTTGGTGACGACATGTCCTACGAGGGTTTGGTGAGCCGTTGTCATCAGGCAGAGGATAGCATTCGGCGGACCAGGTCTTTCTCTCAGTCGAGACCTGCTAGTTCTTTGGGTCCCCGTGCCCAAACTTTCAAGAAGTCTGGATCTTCTTCTTCCTCTGGTTCTGGAGGTATCGTCCGTTATGGTAAGAAGGACAAGTGTGATCACTGTGGGAAGAACCATCCATCCGACAAGTGCCGCAGGGCTTCTGGAGCTTTTTTTCGTTGTGGAGAGACTGGTCATATCCGGAGGGATTGTCCACAGTCTGGGGGAGGCGGTTCTGGTTCTGGTTCAGGATCGGGTTCTCAGGCTACCGTACAGCAGAGGTCGCAGGGACAGTCTGCTGGGAGTTCTCATTTGAGGCCACGAGCTTCTGGCCAGGTGTTTGCCCTGAGACATGATCAGGTTGTGGAGGAGAATGAGAAAGTCATCGCAGGTATATTTCTTCTTTATGGTATACCTGCTCTTGTACTTATTGACACTGGTGCATCTCATTCCTTCATTTCTGCACGTTTTGTTAAGAGGCATAAGTTACCATGCATTGCACTAGACGTAGTGATGTCTGTTTCTACTCCGACGGGCCAATCTGCTTTGGCTAAGCGTCTAGTGATGGGTTGCCCTTTAGAATTCGAAGGGAACATTCTGTTAGCGAATCTCATGGTCCTGGCGATGGACGACTTTGATTGAATTCTGGGAATAGATGTGCTGACTACCTATCGAGCTTCAGTGGACTGCTATCAGAGATTAGTACGCTTTCATCCGGAAGGGAGTGAGAGTTGGTTTTTCTATGGTGAGGGAGCGCGACCCCCAATGCCTTTGGTATCAGCTTTGAGAGCCTGTCGAGCTCTGGAGTCTGGCGGGGAAGGCTACCTTATCTATGCAGTTGATTTGTCCGCTGAGAGTATTGGGATAGAGAGCATTCCTGTTGTGGATGAATTTCCAGATGTGTTTTCTGATGAGATTCCGGGTTTTCCTCCTGCTAGGGAAGTCGAGTTTGGCATAGAGTTGATGCCGGGTACTTCGCCTATTTCTAGAGCACCGTATCGTCTGGCTCCGTCAGAGATGCGTGAGTTGAAGAATCAGCTACAGGATCTTTTGGACAAGGGGTATATTCGTCCTAGTGTATCTTCTTGGGGAGCTCCTGTTCTCTTCGTAAAGAAAAAGGATGGGTCGATGCGGCTGTGCATTGATTATCGGCAGCTGAATCGAGTCACTGTGAAGAACAAGTATCCGTTGCCTCGTGTTGATGACTTGTTTGACCAGCTGCAGGGCACATCAATTTACTCCAAGATTGACTTGAGATCTGGGTATCATCAGTTGAGAGTCCGTGATCAGGACGTAGCCAAGACTGCATTCCGTACTCGCTATGGGCATTACGAGTTCCTAGTGATGCCATTTGGTTTGACTAATGCGCCGGCTATATTCATGGATCTGATGAACCGTGTCTTCAGGGAGTATTTGGACAAGTTTGTCGTGGTCTTCATTGACGACATCCTGGTTTATTCGCGTAATACGGAAGAGCATGTTTTCACTTGCGGTTGGTACTGCAGACTCTTCGAGATGAGCAATTGTACGCCAAGCTGAGCAAGTGTGAGTTTTGGATGGATAGAGTGGTCTTTCTTGGCCATATCATATCCAGGGAGGGAATTTCTGTTGATCCAAGCAAGATTGAAGCGGTACTTAATTGGTCGCGTCCGACGACAGTTGCTGAGATCCGTAGTTTTCTGGGCCTAGCAGGGTATTATCGTCGCTTCATTCTGAACTTCTCTCAGTTAGCTCGACCGTTGACGCAGCTTACCCGCAAGGGTGTGGATTTCGAGTGGTCCTCCGAGTGCGAGGAGAATTTTCGTGAGCTTCGACGACGGTTGACTTCTGCGCCGGTGTTGGCTTTACCGTCAGGATCTGGAGGGTATGTAGTTTACACGGATGCTTCTCTTCAGGGGTTAGGCTGTGTCCTGACTCAGAATGGGCATGTGATCGCATACGCTTCTAGACAGCTGAAGCTTCACGAGGACAACTACCCAGTCCATGATTTGGAGTTAGCAGCCATTGTGTTCGCTTTGAAGATCTGGCGTCATTATCTGTATGGCGAGAAATTTGAGATCTTCACCGACCATAAGAGTCTCAAGTATTTGTTCACTCAGGCAGAATTGAACATGAGACAGAGACGTTGGATGGACTTGCTTAAGGACTATGATTGCGAGATTAAGTACCATCCGGGAGCTGCTAATCTCACCGCTGATGCTTTGAGTCGCAAGGTGCGACTATCCGCACTTCAGACTTGTTCGATGTCTAGTGCGATCAGTGACTGTTGTACTTCAGGTTATACCTTCAAGCATAAGAAAGGTATGCAGAGTATCCAGATGTTTGCGATATTATCTGAGCCAGCCTTGTATTCGCGGATCCGAGATGCTCAGATGTCTGATTCAAAGACCCAGCGTTTAGCTCGTCTAGCTAACGAGGGTAGCTCGTCTGGATTTCATTATCAGTCAGATGGCTTTCTGTGTTTGTCTGGTAGGCTTGTGATTCCACAGGATGAAGAGTTGCGAGAGGAGATTTTGTCTCAGGCGCATCGCACTAAGTTGAGTATTCATCCTGGGAGCAGCAAGATGTACAAGGATCTACATACTCGTTTCTGGTGGAAGGGAATGAAACGCAGTGTTTATCAGTTTGTTTCGAGATGTTTGGTGTGTCAACAGGTCAAGGCAGAGCACCGACGACCTGGAGGATTGCTTCACAGTCTGCCTATTCCTGAATGGAAATGGGAGTTTATCACTATGGACTTTGTGACCCATTTGCCGGTATCCCCGAGGAACTGTGATGTTATCTGGGTGGTGGTGGACCGACTCACCAAATCAGCGCATTTCATTGCCTATAGCCGAGAGTACTCTGTGGATCGCATGGCACGGATGTACATTCAGGAGATCGTCCGACTTCATGCAGTGCCTGTGAGCATTGTCAGCGATCGGGACCCCAAGTTTACTTCTAGATTCTGGGGGAGTGTTCAGCGTGCGATGGGTACTACTCTCAGTTTGAGTACAGCCTATCATCCGGAGACTGATGGCCAGTCAGAGCGCACTATCCGTGCCCTTGAGGATATGCTTAGAGCGTGCGTCATGGATTTTGGTTCAGCCTGGCAGGATCATTTGTCGTTGATCGAGTTCGCTTACAACAACAGCTATCACACTAGTATTGGGATGGCACCTTTTGAGGCGTTGTATGGGCGACGTTGTCGTACTCCACTCTTCTGGGAAGAAGTGGGGGAGAGACAGGCCGAAGGACCGGAGTTTATCCAGCAGGCGATAGACATTGTTGATCAGATCAAGAAACGGATTAAGACTGCAAAGGATCGTCAGGCCAGCTATGCTAATATCAAGCGTAGGCCTTTGCAGTTCGAGGTCGGGGAGAAAGTGTTTTTGAGATTGTCACCTTTCCGCAAGATTCTCAGATTTGTCCTTAAGGGCAAGTTGTCTCCCAGATTTATCGGTCCGTTTGAGATCTTAGAGAGCATTGGCGATTTGGCTTATCGACTAGCATTGCCACCGCATCTATCCAGCATTCACGACGTGTTCCACGTATCTCTGTTGCGACGGTATGTGGCGGATGAATCTCATATTCTGCAGCGATCTGAGGTTCAGGTAGACAAGGATTTGACTTATGTTGAGAAACCTCTTCGTATCCTGGATTATAAGGATAAGGTTCTACGGAACAAAGTCATACCTTTGGTTTTAGTTCAGTGGCAGCGCCGAGGCACTGAGGAAGCTACTTGGGAGCTTGAGGACAAGATGCGTAAAGACCATCCTGAGTTGTTTTGATTTCATTCTTTAAGTTGTATTCAGTTGCAAACTCTGTAAACGTTTGATTGAATAAAGAATGTTTCTGATTTTTGTATTTGCATTCGGTACTTAAGATCTGTTTTCGAGGACGAAACATCTTAAGTGGGGGAGAATGTAGTAGCCCGTGCCCTAATTGAGTAATTAAAGGATTAATGCTAATTAATTCAATTGGGTATTGGACGGATCGGAAGCTCCGAAGGCACGATCAGAAGCTCCGAACAGGATCGGAAGCTCCGATGAGCGATCGGAGGCACCGATGTTATTACGTCAGGCATGACAAGTGGTTGGATCGGAAGCTCCGATCAGGACCGGAAGCTCCGATCACCCCTATCAGAAGTCAACAAATTATATTTTGACACGTGGCAGATCAGGATCTTCGGAAGCTCCGATGGCAGGATCGGACGTTTCGATCGAGGTTCGGACGTTCCGATCAAGGATCGGAAGTTCCGATCATTGTCTATAAATAGAAGGCCGAGACTTCATTTCTCCTTGCCAATTCCGGATTTCCTCTCTATTTCTAGTCATATTCGAGTTGTTCTAGTCTTCTTAGGCTTGGTCCGGAGGTCGGCGGGGCATTCGGTAGTCGTAGCGGAGTTGTGCCCAAGTTCTGGAGGCATCGACATCAAAGGGCTAACGACGGACGAAGGTATAGCTTTTGCTCCCTATAAATATTTAGGAGTATGCAATAGCTTAGTTAAGGATTTTAGAGCACTTTAATGATAGTAGTATCATTTGGCAGTGTAGAGCAGACTATAGGCGTGGACCTAGAGTTGGTAGAGCTTGCACTGTTTTGAGGTACGAAAGTACTGTTCGAGATATCCTGACTGAGTATTCATGTATTATGTGACTGCATGATCTATATGCCATGATATTATGCTGCATTCATTTGCATCTTGCTGTATCTCCTTCGAGATGTCTGTTAGTAGGGTTGTACCCTATCCTGTTAGTGGATTGGACTTCCATCGATTTGGGTCCGGCGTATCCACGGTTATCTCGGTATGGGAGCCACCTCCTGAAGTGACGGTACAGCGTGCTACATACCAGGGCCCGGTCTGTCTCTGTTATCTGATCCTTGACCTCGAGTCTATAGGGAGTTCACTTTGCATGCATGTATACTCATACTCTCGCACTGAGCGTTTTATGCTCACGTCTCGTACTCTGTATTTTCTGGACACCCTATTCCATGGGACAGGTTTGCGATTGGACGAGGAGGGTGGATCCAGGAGGGGCTAGTCAGTGGTTGGCCAGCTGGAGCTTCGCTTAGGTTTTATTACTGTTGTTTGGGTTTATACAGCTATTCGATTTGGTTGTATATTATTGGATAATTACAGATTCCTTTACTTGGGATTGTATAATTGTTTTGGATTCCGCAGTTTTATTCTGATATCTGTTTAATTAAGTTAATTGCATGCATAAGTTCTGTTTAGTAGGTGATCCGGGTAAGGGTCACTACACACGGTGACCTGACACAAGACTTACGTATCCAACCATCCACAAACTCATAGCATGAGCGCCCTACTAAAAGATACCTCTAACATAAAGGCTCAACATTCTCATGTACGCAACATATAGTCATGACATGCTGTATATAAAGACATATAAAATATGCAATCACATAATTCATGCAAACACATAATACATGCATACTCAATCTGGATATCTCGAATAATACCACCGTACCACCTCATACACTAGGAAAGCTAGACCAGCTCTATGTCCAAGCCTATAATCCACACTACAATGCAAAGTACTCATGCATTATAATCTTATTCTAAAAGCCTTAACTACGCTGTAGCATATTCCTTATTTACTATAAGGAGCCAGAGCTATACCTGCGTCCGTCGTCATCCCTTTGATGACGACTGCCCCAGAACTTGGGCACCTCTCCGTAGCAAACCAGGAGCACCTTGCCAACCTCCGAACCAAGCCTATGAAGGATGGAAATCACCTAGAAGGCCTAAAGACCGAGAGAGAAACTTGGAAATGGTGTGAAGAAAATGAGGCCTCGAATGGCCTATTTATAGGCGGAGTTCGGACAGTCCGATTGCTACTTTGGACGGTCCGAACCTTGCATGCACAACACGTCATTGTATGCACAGTTCGGACGGTCCGATCCCAGCTTTGGATGCTCCAAACTTGCTACGTGTTGGTCAGTTTTGACACCTCAACCCTTGCATGGCCTAACTGGGTTCAGACGGTCCGATCCCTTCGATCCTTAGCTCAAGCCTCCGAAGGGTTCGGAACCTCCGATCTTAGTTCGGAAGCTCCGAACTCACCTTGATCAAAATTCCAAAAATTGTCCAATTAATTCCAAATTATTCCCATAATACATGCTTAACCATTTTTAATTAATTAACCTTGTAAAATGGAATCGGGGTACTGTAGGAACACCATTCATTTTTACCGTGCCAGTAATTTCTAAAATGTTCTAAGATGTAAGTGGGGATCAAAAGTAGCGCTCCCATGAAATTGGTTCTATTGAACCATATTGATCAATGCCGGCTTCAGCTCAAAGTTTTTTGCATTGATAGTTCCTCGAGCAATTCCAGAGTAGTGAGCCTGGAGAGTAGGCCAGAAGTGATCTCTAATTGGCACCAATGTAGCTTGATTTTCTTCAGCCATCCTATTTATTTCTTCTCTCCTTAGTCTTCTAAAAGTTCTTGCAGTGCGTTCGATCTTCGGATAAAAAAGTAGAGAATTTTCTCTTTGAGATCTTCGCATAAACCGCTATTCAGAATAAGTAGAAATCAATCAGTAACTAAAATTAAAATAAAGAAAAACTCTAAATTAAAGTCTAGACTAATTGGTAGCAATAATAAAGTAAAATCAACAAATTATTTCCCGGCAATGGCGCCAAAAACTTGTTGCATAATTTTGTATTCGCATGTGCACGGTGTCAAGTTTTAATATTTAGTGAGTAGAATGTCTATCCCACGAGGAGTAATGTGAAAATTATTCAGTGCTTGTAATTAAAATAATATAAACTTTATCTAGAAAATTAAATAAATAGTTTAGGTTTTCAGCTTAAATAAATTCAAAAAAATTTAGAAAAGCTCACAAAAATTTCAGATATTAACTCAATGAGAGAAAATGGTTTATAGGTTTTGATTTCACCTGGTTTCGACAACAAATACTCCTAATTAAATTATTTTAATGAATTCAATTCAATTAATAGCCAAAACACTTAATTGTATTAGTTTCCTCTCCCGAGCAACAAATAATGTGTATCAACTTAGAGTCAATTAAAATATCCATATTAAAAATCTAGTCTTAGTGATATGTGAAAAACGATGTTCTTTCTACGGCTCCGTTAATGCCGTATACTCTCTCGAGCTATATAAACAATTAACGATGTATTTTCTAATAGTCCTATTCAAAATTCCCTCTCCCGAGAAATGATTTCAAATAAATATAACAATTCAATTGGTGATAAAGTAATTAAAAAGACAATCAATACTTATAAAAACAATTAATCTGGGAGAATTCAATCTAATAAAATCAAAAGTCGTAGAAAAATCTACACCAGGATACGTCAACCTCTAGACTAATAAAATTTAGTTCATGATCAAACATTTGCACAAATAAATCATGTTCAGAAATCTAAAAATCAATTCAATAATAAAAATTCAAAATGAAAAAAACAAATCCGAATATTCGATGTCGTTCCGGTTGATCAAACTTCGTCTTTGTTCCAGTTGATGTTCTTCAAATTCTGTACATTTATTCTTCAATTTCTCGTTTGATCCCTCTCTGATTTCTGTTATGTTGTGCGGCGGCTGCTTTTCTCGTGTGCAAAAGAATCTCTTTTATATGTGCTTCACATCTAATAAATAAAAGCCCACGAAAGTGCGAAAGTTTCATTCCCGAAAAATCAAAAAATCTGATCATCGCGACAGTGTGGGCGCACAGACAGATAGGGGCGCCCACGCATGGTCTTCTATATTTTTAAATTTTTCTATACAACTCAACTGGAGCCGGCGCGCAGAAGGATAGGGGCACCCGCGCATGGCTCTCGGATTTCTGCTGCGCGACATATTTCAAAAAATCATATCTCACAATCTAACCGTCGGACTGAGATGAAATTTTGACAAAAGATTTAAAACACCCTAAACTGAATTATACTTGGTGAGATTGGATTTAGATGTCTCAAACATTCCCAATAATTTTCTGAAGTTGTTGCTTCATATTTCATCTTTCCGCTTCTTCTTGGTAATTTTCCCCCAATCCTTGCATCTCACAAAAACAACAAAAAATACGCATAATATCTACTCGATAAATCAAAAAAGCCAAGTCAAATCATATATAAATTAAGTGAATAAATTGAACTTATCACTAGATGAGCATGGAACAGTTATCAGAAACAAAGCTAGACTTGTTGCTCAAGGATTGAGGCAAGAGAAAGGGATTGAATTCGATGAATATTTCGCTCCAGTTGCACAAATTGAATCCATTCGCATATTCCTAGCTTATGATGTTTATAAAGACATTAAAGTATACCAGATGGATGTCAAATCAGCATTCCTCAATGGATTACTTCAGGAAGAAGTCTACGTAGAAGAACCTCCAGGATTTGTAAGCCCCGTTACACCCTATTATGTTTTTAAACTTAATAAGGCTTTATATGCTTTGAAATCGGCCCCATAGCATGGTATGATACTCTATCCCGATTCTTACTTGACCATGATTTTGAGATTGGAATAGTTGATAAAATGTTATTTAAATTCTCTAAAGGAGATCACATAATACTCGTTCAAATTTACGTAGATGATATAATTTTTGGGTCAACTAACCCCAAATTGTGCGATAGATTTTCTAAGCTTATGCAGGAACAATTCGAGATGAGTATGATGGGCGAGCTAACTTTCTTCCTTGGACTACAAGTTAAGCAACTTGATAAGTTAATAGTCATAAATCAAGATAAATATGCCAAGGAACTTATCAAGAAATATGAAATGGATAATTGCTCGACCGCATTTACTCTTATGAGTTGTAGTGAACCTTACCCGGATCACCTACTAAACAGAACTTATGCATGCAATTTACTTAATTAAACAGATATCAGAATAAAACTGCAGAAACCATAAACAATATACAATCCCAAGTGAAGGAATCTGTAATTTATCCAATAATATACAACCAAATCGAATAGCTGTATAAACCCAAACAACAGTGATAAAACCTAGACGAAGCTCCAGCTGGCCAACCACTGACTAGACCCTCCTGGATCCACCCTCCTCGTCCAATCGCAAACCTGCCCCATGGAATAGGGTGTCCAGAAAATACAGAGTACGAGACGTGAGCATAAAACGATCAGTACGAGAGTATGAGTATACATGCATGCAAAGTGAACTCCCTATAGACTCGAGGTCAAGGGTCAGATAACAGAGACAGACCGGGCCCTAGTATGTAGCACGCTATGCCGTCGCTTCAGGAGGTGGCTCCCATACCGAGATAACCGTGGATACGCCGGACCCAAATCGATGGAAGTCCATCCACTAACAGGATAGGGTACAACCTTACTAACAGACATCTCGAAAGAGATACATCAAGATGCAAATGAATGCAGCATAATATCATGGCATATAAATCATGCAGTCACATAATACATGCATACTCAGTCAGGATATCTCGAAAAGTACTTTCGTACCTCAAAACAGTGCAAGCTCTAACAACTCTAGGTCCACGCCTATAGTCTGCTCTACACTGCCAAATGATACTACTATCATTAAAGTTCTCTAAAAGCCTTAACTAAGCTATTGCATACTTCCAAATATTTATAGGAAGCAAAAGCTATACCTTCGTCCGTCGTTAGCCCTTTGATGTTGATGCCTCCAGAACTTGGGCACAACTCCGCTACGACTACCGAACGCCTCGCCGACCTCCGGACCAAGCCTAAGAAGACTAGAACAGCTCCAAAAGGACTAGAATGGAAAGGAGAACTCGGAATTGGCAAATGAAAGTGAAGTCTCGGCCTTCTATTTATAGACAACGATCGGAACTTCCGATCCTTGATCGGAACGTCCGAACCTCGATCGGAACGTCCGATCCTGCCATCGGAGCTTCCGAAGATCCTGATCTGCCACGTGTCAAAATATCACTTGTTGACTCCGGATAGGGGTGATCGGAGCTTCCGGTCCTGATCGGAGCTTCCGATCTTGCCACACGTCATGCCTGACGTAATATCGATCGGAGCTTCCGATCCTGATCGGAGCTTCCGAACTCGCCTTCGGAGCTTCCGAACTCTACCCAAGTAATTATGATTAATTCCTTAATTACTGATTTTGGTTACGGGCTAATACATTCTCCCCCACTTAAGATATTTCGTCCTCGAAATCAGATCTTAAGTACCGAATGCAAATACAGAAATCAGAAACATTCTTTATTCAAATCAAACGTTTACAAAGTTTGCAACTGAATACAACTTTAAAGAATGAAATCAAAACAACTCAAGATGGTCTTTACGCATCCTGTCCTCAAGCTCCCAAGTAGCTTCCTCAGTGCCTTGGCGCTGCCACTGAACTAAAACCAAAGGAATGACTTTGTTCCGTAAAACCTTATCCTTATAATCTAGGAAACGAAGAGGTTTCTCAACATAAGTCAAATCCTTGCCTACCTGAACTTCAGATCGCTGCAGAATATGAGATTCATCTGCCACATACCGTCGCAACAGAGATACGTGGAACACGTCGTGAATACTGGATAGATGTTGTGGCAAAGCTAGTCGATAAGCCAAATCGCCAATGCTCTCAAAGATCTCAAACGGACCGATAAATCTGGGAGACAACTTGCCCTTAAGGCCAAATCTGAGAATTTTGCGGAAAGGTGACACTCTCAGAAACACTTTCTCCCCGACCTCGAACTGCAAGGGCCTACGCTTGATATTAGCATAACTGGCCTGACGATCCTGTGCAGTCTTAATCCGTTTCTTGATTTGATCAACAATATCTATCGCCTGCTGGATAAACTCCGGTTCTTCAGCCTGTCTCTCCCCAACTTCTTCCTAGAAGAGTGGAGTACGACAACGTCGCCCATACAACGCCTCAAAAGGTGCCATCCCAATACTAGTGTGATAGCTGTTGTTGTAAGCGAACTCGATCAACGGAAAATGATCCTGCTTGGCAGAACCAAAATTCATGACGCACGCTCTAAGCATATCCTCTAAAGTACGGATAGTGCGCTCTGACTGACCATCAGTCTCCGGATGATAGGCTGTACTCAAACTGAGAGTAGTACCCATCGCACGCTGAACACTCCCCCAGAATCTAGAAGTAAACCTGGGGTCCCGATCGCTGACAATGCTCACAGGCACTCCATGAAGTCGAACGATCTCCTGAATGTACATCCGTGCCATGCGATCCACGGAGTACTCTCGGCTATAGGCAATGAAATGCGCTGACTTGGTGAGTCGGTCCACCACAACCCATATAGCATCACAGTTCCTCGGGGATACCGGAAAATGGGTCACAAAGTCCATTGTGATAAACTCCCATTTCCATTCAGGACTAGGCAGACTGTGAAGCAATCCTCCAGGTCGTCGGTGCTCTGCCTTGACCTGTTGACACACCAAACATCTCGAAACAAACTGATAAACACTGCATTTCATTCCCTTCCACCAGAAACGAGTACGTAGATCCTTGTACATCTTGTTGCTCCCAGGATGAATACTCAACTTAGTGCGATGCGCCTGAGACAAAATCTCCTCTTGCAACTCTTCATCCTGCGGAATCACAAGCCTACCAGACAAACACAGAAAGCCATCTGACTGATAATAAAATCCAGACGAGCTACTGTAGTGACCCTTACCTGGATCACCTACTAAACAGAACTTATGCATGCAATTAACTTAATTAAACAGATATCAGAATAAAACTGCAAAAACCATAAATAGTTTACAACCCCAAGTAAAGGAATCTGTAGTTTATCCAATAATATACAACCAAATCGAATAGCTGTATAAACCCAAACAACTGTAGTAAAACCTAAGCGAAGCTCCAGCTGGCCAACCACTGACTAGCCCCTCCTGGATCCACCCTCCTCGTCCAAACGCAAACCTGCCCCATGGAATAGGGTGTCCAGAAAATACAGAGTACGAGACGTGAGCATAAAACGCTCAGTGCGAGAGTATGAGTATACATGCATGCAAAGTGAACTCCCTATAGACTCGAGGTCAAGGATTAGATAACAGAGTCAGACCGGGCCCTGGTATGTAGCACGTTGTGCCGTCGCTTCAGGAGGTGGCTCCCATACCGAGATAACCGTGAACATGCCGGACCCAAATCGATGGAAGTCCATCCACTAACAGGATAGGGTATAACCCTCTAACAGACATCTCGAAGGAGATACAGCAAGATGCAAATGAATGCAGCATAATATCATGGCATATAAATCATGCAGTCACATAATACATGCATACTCAGTCAGGATATCTCGAACAGTACTTTCGTACCTCAATACAGTGCAAGCTCTACCAACTCTAGGTCCACGCCTATAGTCTGCTCTACACTGCCAAATGATACTACTATCATTAAAGTGCCCTAAAAGCCTTAACTAAGCTATTGCATACTCCTAAATATTTATAGGAAGCAAAAGCTATACCTTCGTCCGTCGTTAGCCCTTTGATGTTGATGCCTCCAGAACTTGGGCACAACTCCGCTACGACTACCGAATGCCTCGCCGACCTCCGGACCAAGCCTAGGAAGACTAGAACAGCTCAAAAAAGACTAGAAAGGAAAGGAGAACTTGGAATTGGCAAATGAAAGTGAAGGCTCGGCCTTCTATTTATAGACAACGATCGGAACGTCCGAACCTCGATCGGAACGTCCGATCCTGCCATCGGAGCTTCCGAAGATCCTGATCTGCCACGTGTCAAAATATCACTTGTTGTCTCCGGATAGGGGTGATCGGAGCTTCCGGTCCTGATCGGAGCTTCCGATCCAACCACACGTCATGCCTGACGTAATAACATCGGTGCCTCCGATCGCTCATCGGAGCTTCCGATCCTGTTCGGAGCTTCCGATCGTGCCTTCGGAGCTTCCGATCCGTCCGATACCCAATTCAATTAATTATCATTAATCTTTTAATTACTCCATTAGGGTACGGGCTACTACATTCTCCCCCACTTAAGATATTTCGTCCTCAAAACAGATCTTAAGTACCGAATGCAAATACAGAAATCAGAAACATTCTTTATTCAAATCAAATGTTTACAGAGTTTGCAACTGAATACAACTCAAAGAATGAAATCAAAACAACTCAGGATGGTCTTTACGCATCCTATCCTCAATCTCCCACGTAGCTTCCTCAGTGCCTCGGCGTTGCCACTGAACTAAAACCAAAGGAATGACTTTGTTCCGTAAAACCTTATCCTTATAATCCAGGATACGAAGAGGTTTCTCAACATAAGTCAAATCCTTGTCTACCTAAACCTCAGACCGCTGCAGAATATGAGATTCATCTGCCACATACCGTCGCAACAGAGATACGTGGAACACGTCGTGAATACTGGATAGATGCGGTGGCAAAGCTAATCGATAAGCCAAATCGCCAATGATCTCCAAGATCTCAAACGGACCGATAAATCTGGGAGACAACTTGCCCTTAAGGCCAAATCTGAGAATCTTGCGGAAAGGTGACACTCTCAGAAACACTTTCTCCCCGACCTCGAACTGCAAAGGCCTACGCTTGATATTAGCATAGCTGGCCTGACGATCCTGTGCAGTCTTAATCCGTTTCTTGATCTGATCAACAATGTCTATCGCCTGCTGGATAAACTCCGGTCCCTCAGCCTGTCTCTCCCCCACTTCTTCCCAGAAGAGTGGAGTACGACAACGTCGCCCATACAATGCCTCAAAAGGTGCCATCCCAATACTAGTGTGATAGCTGTTGTTGTAAGCGAACTCGATCAACGGCAAATGATCCTGCCAGGCTGAACCAAAATCCAAGACGCACGCTCTAAGCATATCCTCTAACGTACGGATAGTGCGCTCTGACTGACCATCAGTCTCCGGATGATAGGCTGTACTCAAACTGAGAGTAGTACCCATCGCACGCTGAACACTCCCCCAAAATCTAGAAGTAAACCTGGGATCCCGATCGCTGACAATGCTCACAGGCACTCCATGAAGTCGAACGATCTCCTGAATGTACATCCGTGCCATGCGATCCACAGAGTTCTCTCGGCTATAGGCAATGAAATGCGCTGACTTGGTGAGTCGGTCCACCACAACCCAGATAGCATCACAGTTCTTCGGGGATACCGGCAAATGGGTCACAAAGTCCATAGTGATAAACTCCCATTTCCATTCAGGAATAGGCAGACTGTGAAGCAATCCTCCAGGTCGTCAATGCTCTGCCTTGACCTGTTGACACACCAAACATCTCGAAACAAACTGATAAACACTGCGTTTCATTCCCTTCCACCAGAAACGAGTACGGAGATCTTTGTACATCTTGTTGCTCCCAGGATGAATACTCAACTTAGTGCGATGCGCCTGAGACAAAATCTCCTCTCGCAACTCTTCATCCTGCGGAATCACAAGCCTACCAGACAAACACAGAAAACCATCTGACTGATAATGAAATCCAGACGAGCTACCCTCGTTAGCTAGACGAGCTAAACGCTGGGTCTTCGGATCAGACATATGAGCATCTCGGATCCGCGAATACAAGGCTGGCTCAGATAATATCGCAAACATCTGGATACTCTGCATACCTTTCTTATGCTTGAAGGTATAACCTGAAGTACAACAGTCACTGATCGCACTAGACATCGAACAAGCCTGAAGTGCGGATAGTCGCACCTTGCGACTCAAAGCATCAGCGGTGAGATTAGCAGCTCCCGGATACTTAATCTCGCAATCATAGTCCTTAAGCAAATCCATCCAACGTCTCTGCCTCATGTTAAACTCCGCTTGAGTGAACAAATACTTGAGACTCTTATGGTCGGTGAAGATATCAAATTTCTCGCCATACAGATAATGACGCCAGATTTTCAAAGCGAACACAATGGCTGCTAACTCCAAATCATGGACTGGATAGTTGTCCTCGTGAAGCTTCAGCTGTCTAGAAGCGTATGCGATCACATGCCCATTCTGAGTCAGGACACAACCTAACCCCTGAAGATAAGCATCAGTGTATACCACATACCCTCCAGATCCTGACGGTAATGCCAACACCGGCGCAGAAGTCAACCGTCGTCGAAGCTCACAGAAATTTTCCTCACACTCGGAGGACCACTCGAAATCCACACCCTTGCGGGTAAGCTGCATCAACGGTCGAGCTAACTGAGAGAAGTTCAGAATGAAGCGATGATAATACCCTGCTAGACCAGAAAACTACGGATCTCAGCAATTGTCGTCGGATGCGACCAATTAAGTACCGCTTCAATCTTGCTTGGATCAACAGAAATCCCCTCCCTGGATATGATATGGCCAAGAAAGACCACTCTATCCATCCAGAACTCACACTTACTCAGCTTGGCGTACAACTGCTCATCTCGAAGAGTCTGCAGTACCAACCGCAAGTGAGAAACATGTTCTTCCGTATTACGCGAATACACCAAGATGTCGTCAATGAAGACCACGACAAACTTGTCCAAATACTCCCTGAAGACAAGGTTCATCAGATCCATGAATATAGCCGGCGCATTAGTCAAACCAAATGGCATCACTAGGAACTCGTAATGCCCATAGAGAGTACGGAATGCAGTCTATGCAACGTCCTTATCACGGACCCTCAACTGATGATACCCAGATCTCAAGTCAATCTTGGAGTAAACTGACGTGCCCTGCAGCTGATCGAAAAAGTCATCAATACGAGGCAACGGATACTTGTTCTTCACAGTGAATCGATTCAGCTGCCGATAGTCAATGCATAGCCGCATCGACCCATCCTTCTTCTTTACGAAGAGAACTGGAGCTCCCCAAGGAGACACACTAGGACGAATGTACCCCTTGTCTAAAAGATCCTGTAGCTGATTCTTCAACTCACGCATCTCTGACGGAGCCAGACGATACGGTGCTCTAGAAATAGGCGAAGTACCCGGCATCAACTCTATGCCAAACTCGACTTCCCTAGCAGGAGGAAAACCCGGAATTTCATCAGGAAACACATCTGGAAATTCATCCACAACAGGAATGCTCTCTATCCCAATACTCTCAGCGGACATATCAACTGCATAGATAAGGTAACCTTCCCCGCCAGACTCTAGAGCTCGACAGGCTCTCAAAGCTGATACCAAAGGCATCGGGGGTTGCGCTCCCTCACCATAGAAAAACCAGCTCTCACTCCCCTCCGGATGAAAGCGTACTAATCTCTGATAGCAGTCCACTGAAGCTCGATAGGTAGTCAACATATCTATTCCCAGAATGCAATCAAAGTCGTCCATCGCCAGGACCATGAGATTCGCTAACAGAATGTTCCCTTCGAACTCTAAAGGGCAACCCATCACTAGACGCTTAGCCAAAGCAGATTGGCCCGTCGGAGTAGAAACAGACATCACTACGTCTAGTGCAATGCATGGTAACTTATGCCTCTTAACAAAACGTGCAAAAATGAAGGAATGAGATGCACCAGTGTCAATAAGTACAAGAGCAGGTATACCATAAAGCAGAAATGTACCTGCGATGACTTTCTCATTCTCCTCCACAGCCTGATCATGTCTCAGGGCAAACACCTGGCCAGAAGCTCGTGGCCTCAAATGAGAACTCCCAGCAGACTGTCCCTGCGACCTCTATTGTACGGTGGCCTGAGAACCCGATCCTGAACCAGTACCAGAACCGCCTCCCCCAGACAGTGGACAATCCCTCCGGATATGACCAGTCTCTCCACAACAGAAACAAGCTCCAGAAGCTCTACGGCACTTGTCGGATGGATGGTTCTTTCCACAGTGATCACACTTTTCCTTCATACCGTAACGGACAACACCTCCAGAACCAGAGGAAGAAGAAGATCCAGACTTCTTGAAAGTTTGGGCACGGGGACCCAAAGAACTAGCAGGTCTCGACTGAGAGAAAGACTTGTTCCGCCGAATGCTGCCCTCCGCCTGGTGACAACGGCTCACCAAACCCTCGTAGGACATGTCATCACCAACCGCCACACGGTCATGGATCTCAGGGTTAAGGCCCTGAAGCAACAGATTATACTTCATCTCTGAGCTATCAGCAATCTCGGGGCAATAGGATAGCAGATCAAAGAACCTCTACTGATACTCATCGATAGACATGGCTCCCTGTCGCAGACTCAGTAGCTCGCCTGCCTTCGACTGACGGAGTGCAGGAGGAAAATACCGCTTTTAGAAAGCTGTGCGGAACTCGGCCCAGGTGGCCACTCCTCTCGCCGCAACAAAAGGTGTAGAAGTAAACCTCCACCACCTGCGCGCACGCCCATCCAGAAGATAGCCAAGGGTCTCCACCTTCTTCTCCTCGGTGCATTGGAAAGTCTGAAAAGTCGTCTCCATGCGGTCTAACCAGTTCTCCGCATCCTCCAGAGACTCACCTCCAATTAAGGTCTTAGGACCCATAGCTAAGAATCGACGCACAGTGAAACGCTCGTCGTCATGATGACGATGACGCCGTTTTCGACGAGGCTCCCGGTCGGCATCACCCCAACGCCCACCAACACTGCCATGAGAACTCTGGTCGTCACGATTTGACATCTACAAAAATACCTCAAGATGAGTCTAAATCCCAAGAAATCTTGGGCATGCTCTGATACCATAAATGTAGTGACCCTTACCTGGATCACCTACTAAACAGAACTTATGCATGCAATTAACTTAATTAAACAGATATCAGAATAAAACTGCGGAAACCATAAATAGTTTACAACCCCAAGTAAAGGAATCTGTAATTTATCCAATAATATACAACCAAATCGAATAGCTGTATAAACCCAAACAACTGTAGTAAAACCTAAGCGAAGCTCCAGCTGGCCAACCACTGACTAGCCCCTCCTGGATCCACCCTCCTCGTCCAAACGCAAACCTGCCCCATGGAATAGGGTGTCCAGAAAATACAGAGTACGTGACGTGAGCATAAAACGCTCAGTGCGAGAGTATGAGTATAAATGCATGCAAAGTGAACTCCCTATAGACTCGAGGTCAAGGATCAGATAACAGAGACAGACCGGGCCCTGGTATGTAGCACGCTGTGCCGTCGCTTCAGGAGGTGGCTCCCATACCGAGATAACCGTGGACATGCCGGACCCAAATCGATGGAAGTCCATCCACTAACAGGATAGGGTATAACCCTCTAACAGACATCTCGAAGGAGATACAGCAAGATGCAAATGAATGCAGCATAATATCATGGCATATAAATCATGCAGTCACATAATACATGCATACTCAGTCAGGATATCTCGAACAGTACTTTCGTACCTCAATACAGTGCAAGCTCTACCAACTCTAGGTCCACGCCTATAGTCTGCTCTACACTGCCAAATGATACTACTATCATTAAAGTGCCCTAAAAGCCTTAACTAAGCTATTGCATACTCCTAAATATTTATAGGAAGCAAAAGCTATACCTTAATCCGTCATTAGCCCTTTGATGTCGATGCCTCCAGAACTTGGGCACAACTCCGCTACGACTACCGGATGCCTCGCCGACCTCCGGACCAAGCCTAGGAAGACTAGAACAGCTCCAAAAAGACTAGAAAGGAAAGGAGAACTCGGAATTGGAAAATGAAAGTGAAGGCTCGGCCTTCTATTTATAGACAACGATCGGAACTTCCGATCATTGATCGGAACGTCCGAACCTCGATCGGAACGTCCGATCCTGCCATCGGAGCTTCCGAAGATCCTGATCTGCCACATGTCAAAATATCACTTGTTGACTCCGGATAGGGGTGATCGGAGCTTCTGGTCCTGATCGGAGCTTCCGATCCAACCACACGTCATGCCTGACGTAATAACATCGGTGCCTCCGATCGCTCATCGGAGCTTCCGATCCTGTTCGGAGCTTCCGATCGTGCCTTCGGAGCTTCCGATCCGTCCGATACCCAATTCAATTAATTAGCATTAATCCTTTAATTACTCCATTAGGGTACGGGCTACTACAGCTACCCTCGTTAGCTAGACGAGCTAAACGCTGGGTCTTCGAATCAGACATCTGAGCATCTTGGATCCGCGAATACAAGGCTGGCTCGGATAATATCGCAAACATCTGGATACTATGCATACCTTTCTTATGCTTAAAGGTATAACCTGATGTACAACAGTCACTGATCGCACTAGACATCGAACAAGTCTGAAGTGCGGATAGTCGCACCTTGCAACTCAAGGCATCAGCGGTGAGATTAGCAGCTCCCGGATGGTACTTAATCTCGCAATCATAGTCCTTAAGCAAGTCCATCCAACGTCTCTGCCTCATGTTCAACTCCGCCTGAGTGAACAAATACTTGAGACTCTTATGGCCGGTGAAGATCTCAAATTTCTCGCCATACAGATAATGACGCCAGATCTTCAAAGAGAACACAATGGCTGCTAACTCCAAATCATGGACTGGGTAGTTGTTCTCGTGAAGCTTCAGCTGTCTAGAAGCGTATGCGATCACATGCCCATTCTGAGTCAGGACACAACCTAACCCCTGAAGAGAAGCATCCGTGTAAACCACATACCCTCCAGATCCGGACGGTATTGCCAACACCGGCGCAAAAGTCAACCGCCGTCAAAGCTCACAAAAATTCTCCTCACACTCGGAGGACCACTCGAAATCCACACCCTTAAGGGTAAGCTGCATCAAAGGTCGAGCTAACTGAGAGAAGTTCAGAATGAAGCGACGGTAATACCCTGCTAGACCCAGAAAACTACGGATCTCAGCAACTGTCGTCGGACGCGACCAATTAAGTACCGCTTCAATCTTACTTGGATCAACAGAAATCCCTTCCCTGGATATGATATGGCCAAAAAAGACCACTCTATCCATCCAGAACTCACACTTGCTCAGCTTGGCGTACAACTGCTCATCCTGAAGAGTCTGCAGTACCAACCGCAAGTGAGAAACATGTTCTTCTGTATTACGCGAATACACCAAGATGTCATCAATAAAGACCACGACAAACTTGTCCAAATACTCCCTGAAGACACGGTTCATCAGATCCATGAATATAGCCGGCGCATTAGTCAAACCAAATGGCATCACTAGGAACTCGTAATGCCCATAGCGAGTACGAAATGCGGTCTTGGCTACGTCCTGATCACGGACTCTCAACTGATGATACCCAGATCTCAAGTCAATCTTGGAGTAAACTGACGTGCCCTGCAGCTGGTCAAACAAGTCATCAATATGAGGCAACGGATACTTGTTCTTCACAGTGACTCGATTCAGCTGCTGATAGTCAATGCACAGCCGCATCAACCCATCCTTCTTCTTCACGAAGAGAACAGGAGCTCCCCAAGGAGATACACTAGGACGAATGTACCCCTTGTTCAAAAGATCCTGTAGCTGATTCTTCAACTCACGCATCTCTGACGGAGCCAGACGATGCGGTGCTCTAGAAATAGGCGAAGTACCCGGCATCAAATCTATGCCAAACTCGACTTCCCTAGCAGGAGGAAATCCCGGAATCTCATCAGGAAACACATCTGGAAATTCATCCACAACAGGAATTCTCTCTATCCCAAAACTCTCAGCGGACAAATCAACTGCATAGATAAGGTAGCCTTCCCCGCCAGACTTTAGAGCTCGACAGGCTCTCAAAGTTGATACCAAAGGAATCGGGGGTCGCGCTCCCTCACCATAGAAAAACCAGCTCTCACTCCCCTCCGGATGAAAGCGTACTAATCTCTGATAGCAGTCCACTGAAGCTCGATAGGTAGTCAACATATCTATTTCCAGAATGCAATCAAAGTCGTCCATCGCCAGGACCATGAGATTCGCAATCAAAATGTTACCCTCAAACTCTAAGGGGCAACCCATCACTAGACGATTAGCCAAAGCAGATTGGCCCGTCGGAGTAGAAACAGACATCACTACGTCTAGTGCAATGCATGGTAACTTAAGCCTCTTAACAAAACGTGCAGAAATGAAGGAATGAGATGCACCAGTGTCAATAAGTACAAGAGCAGGTATACCATAAAGCAAAAATGTACCTGCGATGACTTTCTCATTCTCCTCCACAGCCTGATCATGTCTCAGGGAAAACATCTGGCCAGAAGCTCGTGGCCTCAAATGAGAACTCCCAGCAGACTGTCCCTGCGACCTCTGCTGTACGGTGGCCTGAGAGCCCGATCCTGAACCAGAACCAGAACCGCCTTCCCCAGACAGTGGACAATCCCTCCGGATATGACCAGTCTCTCCACAACGGAAACAAGCTCCAGAAGCTCTACGGCACTTGTCGGATGGATGGTTCTTCCCACAGTGATCACACTTGTCCCTCTTACCGTAACGGACAACACCTCCAGAACCAGAGGAAGAAGAAGATCCAGACTTCTTGAATGTTTGGGCACGGGGACCCAAAGAACTAGCAGGCCTCGACTAAGGGAAAGACCTGTTCCGCTGAATGCTGTCCTCCACCTGGTGACAACGGCTCACCAAACCCTCGTAGGACATGTCGTCACCAACCGCCACATGGTCATGGATCTCAGGGTTAAGGCCCTGAAGGAACAAATTATACTTCATCTCTGAGCTATCAGCAATCTCGGGGCAATAGGATAACAGATCAAAGAACCTCTGCTGATACTCATCGATAGACATGGCTCGCTGTCGCAGACTCAGTAGCTCGCCCGCCTTCGACTGTCGGAGTGCAGGAGGAAAATACCGCTTTTGGAAAGCTGTGCGGAACTCGGCCCAGGTGGCCACTCCTCTCGCCGCAACAAAAGTTGCAGAAGTAAACCTCCACCACCTGCGCGCACGCCCATCCAGAAGATAGCCAAGGGTCTCCACCTTCTGCTCTTCGGTGGATTGGAAAGTTTGAAAAGTCGTCTCCATGCGGTCTAACCAGTTCTCCGCATCCTCCGGAGACTCACCTCCAACTAAGGGCTTAGGACCCATAGCTAAGAATCGACGCACCGTGAAACGCTCTTCGTCATGATGACGATGACGCCGTTCTTGACGAGGCTCCCGGTTGGCATCACCCCAACGCCCACCAACACTGCCATGAGAACTCCTGTCGTCACGATTTGCCATCTACAAAAATACCTCATGATGAGACTAAATCCCAAGAATTCTTTTGCATGCTCTGATACCATAAATCTAGTGACCTATACCCGGATCACCTACTAAACAGAACTTATGCATGAAATTTACTTAATTAAACAGATATCAGAATAAAACTGCGGAAACCATAAACAATATACAATCCCAAGTGAAGGAATCTGTAATTTATCCAATAATATACAACCAAATCGAATAGCTGTATAAACCCAAACAACAGTGATAAAACCTAGACGAAGCTCCAGCTGGCCAACCACTGACTAGACCTGTAAGAGTGGGTGCCCAGTGAGCCAACTGTGTGGCTATGGGCTTTGATGACTCTTTGTATAAACAATCTTTTGTTTAATATTATTTACACTTTTATGGCAATGACTTTATATTACTTCATATTGTTATATTGTGATATACTATTGTTGTTTTGATAAAGACCTTGAATATACTATAGTGTATGTAAGATGTGGTAGAACATGGAGATGTCTATCATGAAATACATCTTATAGTCACTGTATATTCTAAAAACCGTTCCTAGTCGATTGAGCCGTCCGATAATAAGGATAAGGATCGCTCGAGTTTGAGACTAGCATTTGCGATGCGGAGTACCACGTTTCATTGGTAGGGAACATGGAGATGTTCGAAGCATGCAAATGGATATTCATAGGATGAATAATCGAACTACCCTATCCGGACTTTCCAAGTGGTTATCACTTATCGAGTGGATAAAGTCCGCGGTTTTGGTTGTACACCATTAGTCCTTACGACTTGAAACATCATGGAGACTCTATATGCTAGTGCTGTGCTTTGACTCGTTTACCGACTCTATGGGGGTCATCAGGTGTCGAGATTGGGTACAGTTACGACACATATAGGAGTCAATGCATTGTTGTCAAGGATTCACCACATACTTGCGAGTGTGGATATCCTATGCGATCTGAGGAGATATTAGTGTGACAAATCTCTGGCCAGAGTACTTGATGTGATTTAAGAAATGGTTTCTTAGTAGCACATGCGATGTCACTAATTTGATCTTCAAGATGCATTGCATAGTTATCGAATCTTGAGCGACTCTCGATATACCAATGGTTGTTGATTCGATCGGGATATATGGATGAAGGGACCGTACTGTACGCTAACCAAAATCTACTGGTTCTTGTAGGCACTATCAGTGATACCTAGGGAATCATGGGGCGATGTTGCTAGGCGCTTTACCATGATTCGTTGGGCAAGTCGGAAAGTGTTGTTCCGAGTCACAAGGAGTTGTGAGCCCACGGCTAGCTGTATCCCTGAACCATTGAGGGTCACACAGTGTAATGGAGTTTTAATCCCCGTTGAGATAGTTAAATTTAAAGAGTTAAATTTAATGAACTAAGGAGTTGGACTTCTTAAATAAGAGTAAGGGAGTAGGATTTCCTAAAATGACATAGGGATGGACATTTTAGGAAACCACTGAATTCGGATTCAGGAAAATTTATTTTGACTTTAAAATGTGCAGAAATGGTTTCTGTGCACATTGGTAAAATCGGTTTATCAATCGGAGTCACGATGAATTTTATATTAATTTCTGAACGAGCGGGCTTTGCTTGTCGGGCCTCAACTTATGACTAATGGGCCCTAAGGTGTTAGTGGCCTGCATTATAAATAAGTTATTGCAGTACAGAAATTAGACACAACAGCTCATTATTTTTGAGAAGCAAAAATCGAAAACCCTAGCCTCTCAAAGAAATAATCGGCCGACCTCCCATACTCTGCCCGAGAAATTTTGGTCTGTGATTTTGAATCGCAGTCAGGAATAACGAATCAGAATGGGGTTTAATCTCTTCGCAGAAAACTTCTGATAGATTTTCTAGTGCAATCTATCAGAGGGATTTAAACCCCATTCGTGGACCTGATTGAAGGAGTTCATCAGTTCCTGGGAGATACAAGAAGCGCAGAGAAATCTGTGTGGTGTCCATTAATCTCGCTTCGAGATTAAAGGTAAAATTTAATTAATTGTTATTTGAATTTTACACACACAATAATTTAATCGTTAAACGGTTGATACTCACACTATGGAATTGTTCCATAATAAAATTTTAAACTTCCGCTGCACCGGGTATCAATCGTGATTGATCTGAACGCCGGTTTTCCAACAGTGGTATCAGAGCCAGGTTGCTCAGATCAAACGATTGAATTAATCAATTGTACAAAATTTTTGAGTCTCGGTTTTTGAAACAAAATAAATATTTTTAAATAAATTTTTTTTTTTTTTTCGGGGCAAAACCCGGGCAGCGATTGGATCGCTGCCCAGAGGGGGCGGCGATGGTCGCTGCCCCCGGGGGAGGCGCACGGCGCCGCCCAAAGGGGGCGCACGGCGCCGCCCAGGGCGGCGACCGTCGCCGCCCAAAGGGGGCGCACGGCGCCGCCCAGGGCAGCGCTGTGCGCTGCCCAGCGCAGCGCTGGGCGCTGCGCAGGGCAGCGCTCGGCGCTGCCCAGGGCGGCGCACAGCGCCGCCCAGGGGCGGCGCTCGGCGCCGCCCAGCGGCGGCACCAGGCGCCGCCAGGGCAGCGAGAGTCGCTGCCCTAAGGGGGTAGCCGGGCTGCCCCCGGCCCGCGCCCCGGGTGCGGGCCGGCCCGGGAGTGTCCCGGGCGGCCCGCGGGAAAAATTAAATTTTTATTTAAAATTAATTTTAATGTGATAAAATTTTATTTTTGGTCCGGTCAAAAATTGTTTTTGATTGGTTCACGAGATTTCGGATCGAATTGTTCGAGTCCGTAAATTTTAAAATTGATTTTGGATAAATTTGAATTTTTGGAAAAATTTTAATGTTTTATCCGTAAATTGAATTTTGAAATCAATTATTTTGGTACAATTGATGATAAGATATGATCTTATGATATATTGAGTAAAATATGATTTTATTTGTAAAATTGGATTTTATAGATAAAATATGATTTTATTTGATATAGAGATAAAATATGATTTTATATGTGAAATGAGATTTTATATATAAAATATGATTTTATCTTGTTTAAATTTGAATTGCCACTGCATGTTATCCAATAAATTAATTTTGAATTAAATGTTATTGGATAAGGATGATCGATTGCCATGACCAATTTTGTAGGTGTATGTTAGGAATTTACATTTTGTTTTTATTGTTGTTGGTTTTATTAATGGGCCTGGTTTATGGCCCGATATGAATGTCATATGTAATAAAAGTGGGCTTGGTTTATAGCCCGTTCCCACCCCTAAAAATGTATCCCCTACTTGTCATTGTTATTTATTGTAAATGCATTAGATTTAGTGGGAGATCAAGATTTGAAGATGGTGGGCCCAGCAGACAATAAAGACTGAAGAAATGTAAATTGGAAGCACATGTAATAGGATTGCATTGCATACTGCATATTACCTAGGATTGGACTAAGACCCGTGATTGGCAACCACGGGTCAATTAGAAATGGAATCGATCATCCTATATAATATTTGATATTATGATTGTATGCATGTTTAGACATAATTGCGTGAATCCGGCAAGCATGCAATAAATTAAATATGATGAGACAAATATTTTTATAATTAAAAATCCCTCATTTTAAATATGATTTAAAATTGATATCAAGATAAATAAAGGAAATTTAAATTTGTTTAAATGTTCCTACCTTCCATCAACGGTCAATGTATGTGATGCTACCCGCGGATACGGTCCGGCTCATATTATTGGGGGGCCCGTCCGTCGGAAAGCTGTACATTGGATCGACAAATGTTGTAAGTTGGGTGGAACTCCCATGGGATCGGCTCATATTATTGGGGGATCCACATGGCGACCGTCCATCACAACTTAATATTGATGGGTCATCTTGACATGTCACTTTAAACGGCGTCATATTATTGGGCCCTTATTGGACATGAGGTAAATACATGGGGGTTGCTTTGGAAGCAATTGGGCTCTACCTTTTGAGAATTATGGTTGGCTGATATTATTCGGGACCATAAGTTTGTCAATTGGACTCCATGTTCTCACTAAGGAAAAAGTTTCCCGTTTTCACTAGAGGGTAGTGAAATCGTTAAAATAGTGGGAGTGAGATTCATAAAATTAAATTTCGCCTATTTTATGTCTTAGTAAATTGCTTAAACAATCATTGATATTTGTCTGTTTCATCTCAGTAATCCACATATTTCTGTTCTCCAACAAAACAAACTTATTGGCGCAAACAAATACAGAATGATTCCATAAGTTAAGATTGTCCTAAGTTCGGAAAAGATTTTCTAAGTGTTAGAAAAGGCTTCTCCGAAAACAGCCCCGGCTGATGTAACTAGAGAAATGGTTGGACCATGATCTCAAGGCAAAATGTTACATACAAAATTGGACAAGTCTAAACAAGTTTGCCATCACTGCAAGAAACCCGGTTATTGGAAACGTAACTGCAAGGAATACCTCGAGCAGTTGCGAACTGCAAAGGGTATGTTATACATTGAAATAAATATTTTTAATACTACTTCTTGGGTATTGGATACCAGATGTAGATCTCATATTTGCAATGAGTTGCAAATGATGATAAGAAGTAATAGGCTAAGGATGGGTGAGACCCAGTCAAGGCTCGGGAATGGTTCCAGAGTTAAATCCATAGCTATGGGAAATATTTATTTAAATTTTGCAGAACGGTTTTAAGTTACTTTTTAAGAGATGTTTTATTTGTTCCAGATTTAATTAAAAATATTATTTCTATTTCTATGCTTGATAGAGATGGTTATTCTTGCAATTTTGTGAATGGGATTTGCAATATTTACAAGAATGAATGTTTGATTGGAAATGGACAACTTGAAAACGATCTATACAACTTAAAACTAAAAGACGTTCCAATAAATTATGTTGATAAACCGGCGACAACAAACAAAAGGAAAATCGATAGTCAAAACCCGGCAAACCTTTGGCACGCTAGACTGGGTCATATTTCCTCAAGGAGAATGAACAAGCTAGTGGGAGAGGGCATGTTTGATATGTCTGATGTTAACTCTCTACCTACTTGTGAATCCTGCCTAAAAGGAAAAATGACTAAATCTCCTTTTAAGGGGAAACCTGAGCGTAGTCAAAATCTGTTGGATTTGATCCATACAGATGTTTGTGGACCATTTAGAGTAGGGACTCAACATGGCCACACCTACTTCATTAGCTTTACTGATGATTATTCAAGGTATGGGTATTTATATTTAATGAAATATAAGTCTGAAGCATTTGAAAAGTTCAAAGAATTCAGGGCTGAAGTAGAAAACAAGCTAGGTAAAAGTATTAAAGCACTTCGATCGGATCGAGGTGGAGAATACTTGAGTACCGAGTTTTTGGACTATCTGAAAGAGAATGGGATTCTCTCTCAGTGGACTCCTCCTATGACACCACAGCTTAATGGTGTATCGGAGCGTCGTAATCGAACTTTGTTGGACATGGTTCGATCTATGATGAGCTTCACTGAGCTTCCACCTTCGTTTTGGGGCTATGCGCTTGAAACGGCAGTATTGTTGTTGAACAATGTCCACACTAAAGCAGTGGACAAAACACCATACGAGTTATGGAATGGCAAATCTCCTAAGTATTCGTACTTGAGGATTTGGGGATGTCCTGCTTACGTGAAGCGGACAGTGGGAGATAAGTTGGATAGTCGATCCAGCTTATGTTATTTTGTAGGGTATCCGAAGAATTCAATCGGATATTATTTCTATTATCCTGCTGAAACAAAGGTGTTTGTTTCTAGGAATGCCACCTTCTTGGAGAAGGAGTTCTTATTGGATAAGAAAGGCGAGATGATGGAACTCGAAGAAGTTCGAGAAGAACCCGAAATACAAAATAACGATCCTACACCTCAGGAACCATTGCTGGACACGCCTGCACCTAGAAGATCCGAAAGGACTTCTAGACCTCCAGTTCGATATGGTCTTCTTCTTGAAGGGGATCAAGATGAACCCGACATTGGATGTGATCCAAGAAACTTCAAGGAAGCAATTTCTGATGCGGATTCGAATTTATGGCTTGAAGCTATGCAGTCAGAATTGGATTCGATGCATACAAACCAAGTTTGGTCTTTAGTAGATCCTCCCGATGGAATTGTTCCAATTGGGTGTAAATGGATCTACAAGAGAAAGCTTGGGCCTGATGGTAAGGTATTGACCTACAAGGCGCGATTGGTGGCGAAAGGTTATACTCAAAGGCAAGGAGTTGACTATGATGAAACCTTTTCACCAGTTGCAATGTTCAAGTCCATAAGAATCCTAATTGCCATAGCTGCATGGTATGACTATGAGATATGGCAAATGGATGTGAAGACTGATTTTCTTAATGGAGACATTAAGGAAGAAATCTATACGAAGCAGCCTGAGGGGTACACATCCATGGGAAGCGAGCATAAGGTATGCAAGCTTCAGAGATCAATTTATGGTCTAAAACAAGCATCAAGAAGTTGGAACCAGAAATTTGATGAAACAATAAAAGATTTTGGTTTCATCAAGAACCCGGAGGAACCTTGCGTGTACAAGAAAGTAGTTAAGGATGCGGTGACATTCTTAGTACTTTATGTTGATGACATCCTACTCATTGGGAATGATGTAGGGATGTTGCAGTCAACAAAGATATGGTTATCAGGTAGATTTTCGATGAAGGATTTGGGAGAGGCATCCTACATTCTTGGGATACAGATCTATAGAGATAGGTCTAAGAGAATGATAGGACTCACTCAATCAACCTACATCGATACCATATTGAAACGGTTTTCAATGGATGGGTCCAAAAGAGGACATCTACCCATGTGTCATGGAGTTTCTCTATCCAAGTCTATGTGCCCCAAGACTGATGCAGAGATAGAGAATATGACACATGTACCATATGCGTCAGCTATAGGTAGTATCATGTATGGGATGATATCTACCAGACCGGATGTAGCATTTGCTCTGAGTGTCACGAGCAGATATCAGTCTAATCCTGGTCAAATGCATTGGAAAGCCGTGAAGGACATTCTTAAGTACTTGCGAAGGACTAAGAATATGTTCATGGTGTATGGAGGACGAGATCTCAAATTGGAAGGCTATACCGACTCTAGCTTCCAAAGTGATGTGGATGACTCGAAGTCAACCTCTGGATTTGTGTTCATGCTCAATGGCGGTGCTGTCTCTTGGAAGAGTTCCAAGCAGGACACCACAGCGGATTCCACCACTGAGGCTGAATACATTGCAGCATCAGCTGCTGCTAAAGAGGCCGTTTGGATGAGGAAGTTCGTCCAAGAGTTGGGCGTTATTCCTGAATTTGTTGGTCCAGTCCCGGTGTACTGTGACAACACGGGTGCCGTTGCTCAAGCAAAGGAACCAAGGTCTCATCAAAGATCCAAACACGTACTGAGGAAATACCACATAATCCGGGAGATTGTGGAAAGAGGAGACATCATTTTCGAACGAGTGGCCTCTACAGACAATATCGCTGATCCGCTTACTAAGCCCTTGCCAGGACCATTGTTTGACAAACATCGCGAAGCAATGGGTCTACGTATATGACTAGTTGGCTATAGGGCAAGTGGGAGATTGTAAGAGTGGGTGCCCAGTGAGCCAACTGTGTGGCTATGGGCTTTGATGACTCTTTGTATAAACAATCTTTTGTTTAATATTATTTACACTTTTATGGCAATGACTTTATATTACTTCATATTGTTATATTGTGATATACTATTGTTGTTTTGATAAAGACCTTGAATATACTATAGTGTATGTAAGATGTGGTAGAACATGGAGATGTCTATCATGAAATACATCTTATAGTCACTGTATATTCTAAAAACCGTTCCTAGTCGATTGAGCCGTCCGATAATAAGGATAAGGATCGCTCGAGTTTGAGACTAGCATTTGCGATGCGGAGTACCACGTTTCATTGGTAGGGAACATGGAGATGTTCGAAGCATGCAAATGGATATTCATAGGATGAATAATCGAACTACCCTATCCGGACTTTCCAAGTGGTTATCACTTATCGAGTGGATAAAGTCCGCGGTTTTGGTTGTACACCATTAGTCCTTACGACTTGAAACATCATGGAGACTCTATATGCTAGTGCTGTGCTTTGACTCGTTTACCGACTCTATGGGGGTCATCAGGTGTCGAGATTGGGTACAGTTATGACACATATAGGAGTCAATGCATTGTTGTCAAGGATTCACCACATACTTGCGAGTGTGGATATCCTATGCGATCTGAGGAGATATTAGTGTGACAAATCTCTGGCCAGAGTACTTGATGTGATTTATGAAATGGTTTCTTAGTAGCACATGCGATGTCACTAATTTGATCTTCAAGATGCATTGCATAGTTATCGAATCTTGAGCGACTCTCGATATACCAATGGTTGTTGATTCGATCGGGATATATGGATGAAGGGACCGTACTGTACGCTAACCAAAATCTACTGGTTCTTGTAGGCACTATCAGTGATACCTAGGGAATCATGGGGCGATGTTGCTAGGCGCTTTACCATGATTCGTTGGGCAAGTCGGAAAGTGTTGTTCCGAGTCACAAGGAGTTGTGAGCCCACGGCTAGCTGTATCCCTGAACCATTGAGGGTCACACAGTGTAATGGAGTTTTAATCCCCGTTGAGATAGTTAAATTTAAAGAGTTAAATTTAATGAACTAAGGAGTTGGACTTCTTAAATAAGAGTAAGGGAGTAGGATTTCCTAAAATGACATAGGGATGGACATTTTAGGAAACCACTGAATTCGGATTCAGGAAAATTTATTTTGACTTTAAAATGTGCAGAAATGGTTTCTGTGCACATTGGTAAAATCGGTTTATCAATCGGAGTCACGATGAATTTTATATTAATTTCTGAACGAGCGGGCTTTGCTTGTCGGGCCTCAACTTATGACTAATGGGCCCTAAGGTGTTAGTGGCCTGCATTATAAATAAGTTATTGCAGTACAGAAATTAGACACAACAACTCATTATTTTTGAGAAGCAAAAATCGAAAACCCTAGCCTCTCAAAGAAATAATCGGCCGACCTCCCATACTCTGCCCGAGAAATTTCGGTCTGTGATTTTGAATCGCAGTCAGGAATAACGAATCAGAATGGGGTTTAATCTCTTCGCAGAAAACTTCTGATAGATTTTCTAGTGCAATCTATCAGAGGGATTTAAACCCCATTCGTGGACCTGATTGAAGGAGTTCATCAGTTCCTGGGAGATACAAGAAGCGCAGAGAAATCTGTGTGGTGTCCATTAATCTCGCTTCGAGATTGAAGGTAAAATTTAATTAATTGTTATTTGAATTTTACACACACAATAATTTAATCGTTAAACGGTTGATACTCACACTATGGAATTGTTCCATAATAAAATTTTAAACTTCCGCTGCACCGGGTATCAATCGTGATTGATCTGAACGCCGGTTTTCCAACAAGACCCTCCTGGATCCACCCTCCTCGTCCAATCGCAAACCTGCCCCATGGAATAGGGTGTTCAGAAAATACAGAGTACGAGACGTGAGCATAAAACGCTCAGTACGAGAGTATGAGTATACATGCATGCAAAGTGAACTCCCTATAGACTCGAGGTCAAGGATCAGATAACAGAGACAGACCGGGCCCTGGTATGTAGCATGCTGTGCCGTCGCTTCAGGAGGTGGCTCCCATATCGAGATAACCGTGGATATGCCGGACCCAAATCGATGGAAGTCCATCCACTAACAGGATAGGGTACAACCCTAGTAACAGACATCTCGAAAGAGATACAGCAAGATGCAAATGAATGCAGCATAATATCATGGCATATAAATCATGCAGTCACATAATACATGCATACTCATTCAGGATATCTCGAACAGTACTTTCGTACCTCAAAACAGTGCAAGCTCTACCAACTCTAGGTCCACGCCTATAGTCTGCTCTACACTGCCAAATGATACTACTATCATTAAAGTGCTCTAAAAGCCTTAACTAAGCTATTGCATACTCCCAAATATTTATAGGAAGCAAAAGCTATACCTTCGTCCGTCGTTAGCCCTTTGATGTCGATGCCTCCAGAACATGGGCACAACTCCGCTACGACTACCGAACGCCTCGCCGACCTCCGGACCAAGCCTAAGAAGACTAGAACAGCTCCAAAAGGACTAGAATGGAAAGGAGAACTCGGAATTGGCAAATAAAAGTGAAGTCTCGGCCTTCTATTTATAGACAACGATCGGAACTTCCGATCCTTGATCGGAACGTCCGAACCTCGATCGGAACGTCCGATCCTGCCATCGGAGCTTCCGAAGATCCTGATCTGCCACGTGTCAAAATATCACTTGTTGACTCCGGATAGGGGTGATCGGAGCTTCCGGTCCTGATCGGAGCTTCCGATCTTGCCACACGTCATGCCTGACGTAATATCGATCGGAGCTTCCGATCCTGCTCGGAGCTTCCTTTCCTGATCGGAGCTTCCGAACTCGCCTTCGGAGCTTCCGAACTCTACCCAAGTAATTATGATTAATTCCTTAATTACTGATTTTGGTTACGGGATACTACATGAGTGCTACCATCAAACTTCACAAAGATGAAGCAGGAGCACCGGTAGAGGTAACTATGTATCGAAGACTCATCGAATCTCTACTTTATATTAGTGTTAGTTTACCAGACATTATGTTTGCTGTATGATTATGTGCTAGATTCCAGGCGGCACCTAAAAAATCACATTTCATTACCGCAAAACGTATTCTTAAATATCTTAAGGGTACTTCTAATGTGGTATTTGGTATCCCAAACACTCAAGTTTTAACTTAATTGGTTATTCAGATGCAGACTATGCATGTTACAAGATTGATAGGAAGAGCGCCAGTGGATCATGTCAATTTCTTGGCAACCATTTAATTTCTTGGTTCAATAAAAAGCAATCATCTATAGCTACCACGATCGGTGAAGCTGATTACTTAGCAGTCGGTAGCTGTTGCGCACAAATGCTTTGGGTTCAACAATAGCTTCGTGATTATGGAATCCAGTCGAGTGAAGCACTAATATTCTGTGACAACACAAGTGCAATTGCTATTACCCACAACACTATGATGCATTCAAGAACTAAGCACATTGATGTGCGACATCACTTTATCATGGATCATGTGCTGAAGAAGGAAAACAAATTGGAACATATCTCCACCGATCAACAAGCAGCAGATATATTCACCAAGCCACTCTCCGCCGCTAATTTTTCATACTTTCGTAATTTTCTTGGCGTAGTTGATTTAAGTTAAGACGCATATGCTTAGGAGGAATTATTTTTGGTTTGTCACAATTATATATAAAATTATACATGCATATGTACTTATTCTAACGCATAGAAATAGGGTAATAACAACTTTATTAAGCTTGAATAAATGCTACAGTATCTCTTGTTATTTCCCTATCTATCGCATTTTTCAAATATTCATCCAATGGATAAGTCCTGGGACGGATGATCAGAAGTAGCAAAAATCATAGGTCCAAATGCGATGCAGCTCTTCTAGCTCAGCTTCTAGCATCAGGAGCAAGATATCTTCAGATTTGAAAATATCTTGAGTGCTGGAAGTTCCCAGCACCCTCTTGTATCGCCGCACTAGAGCATCAAAGTAGCGAGCAAAAGTAGTAGAGAGCGGACGAGCCAGAGGAGAATGGTAGAAGCGGAGCACGTTCACCATATTCCATTCACGCATCGTCCTTCTAAAGACCCGATCTTCAATGTTCCATTTCCGACCACGTAGTGCAGCTGCATAAAATTCTGCATGAAAATATCTTTCAGGTTCTGTCATTTCTTCCTGTTTGTGTGACCTTATGCTTGCTTTGATCCTATATATATAGGCATAAATGAATACAATCAAAAAGTCACCCTATTGAAGTTTCATTATCCGTATTTAATGAGCATTCCTTTGAGATCAATGATGTGTGTATCTAATGTCTTATATGGCATGCTGATTTACTGTTTCCCTAATCGGTCAAGTGTAGACCTTGGTAATTGTGAACTCCGTCACTATGATTTTTCTTTCATCATTTTTAGTAATCTTTAGGGTCTAAATTGCACTAATAAGCGAAACTATCTCTCAACCGCCCATATGTGTACAAGTACTGATTGGCACGGAGTTTCAAAATTCAAAATTTTACCTCTCATACTGCCACATCAGACTGTCTATCCAACACTATTAATATATATATATATATATCTCTTTCTTGCGTTCAAATATTGCACTCTGAATCTTTCATATTCCCATACAATCACTTGATCTTTTGTCAAGATTTTTTTTCCAGATTAACATTATGTATATCCAGAAGACTTTCTTAGAAATCAATTTCGAAGCAGTTCACTCCATGAACAATGCGGGCATATCGGAGGTCTTCAACATGCTGGAAGCTTATGGTCTTCATAAATTTCTCAGTGGATTCTCCTCTTTTAGCCTAACCATTTTCAAGCAATTCTTTGCGGCTGCCCAAATAATTCATGGAATGATTGTCTGTGTTATCAATGGCAATAAAAATTCGTTTGTTCAACAATTCTTAGGGAGTGCGTTTGATCTGCCCACCAAGTGTTTGAAAAAATGTTCCAAGCTTCCTGACGGAAATGCATCAATCTAGCCTCAAGAATTCTCACTGGATGAAGCTCCAATATAAATTCCGGCTATTAAACAGAACATCAAATTCTCTTACCGACTGTTGGCCTATATTGTGGCCAAAGCTCTCCTCTCTATGGATGGTTCTTATGAAAAGGTGACTCTTGAGAAGTTTCAGTACATGGCTTGTATCGCACCGATGATCACAATCAACTGGTCTGATATTCTCTACACCACTCTCTGTGATATGATCAAGGAAAAATGACAATAAGAAGGATTTTCTCTTAAGAGTTGTCATATTCTCAGTCTTTTAGGGGTCGATCTCTCTGCCACAGAACCCCTCCATGTTGCAAAATGGTTGAGTGAAGTGTTGGAAAACTGGCGAGTTCCCAGACCAATTACGATTGATACCCGGTGCAGCGGAAGTTTAAAAAATTTTTCATGGAACGTTTCCATGGTATGGGTATCAACCGTTCATCGATTGAATTACGTGTGTGTAAAATTTAAATAACAATTTAAATAAATTTTACCTCAAATCTCGCAACGAGATTAATGGACACCAACAGAACAATTCTGCTCTTGTTGTCTCTCCCTGGAACCGATGAACGCCTTCAATCAGGTCCACGAACAGAGGTTTAATCCCTCTGATAGATTGCACTAGAAAATCTATCAGAAGTTTTCTGCGAAGAGAATACACGAATTTGATTCGTTATTCCTTACTGCGATTCAAAATCACAGACCGGAATTTTCTCTGACAGAGTAGGGAGGGGGCGGCCAAAAAAACGTTTTGAGAGGCTAGGGTTTTCGAAAAATTGCTCTCAAAATAATGACCTGTTGTGTGTAATTTCTGTACTGAAATAACTTATTTATAATGCAGGCCACTAACACCTTAGGGCCCATTAGTCATAAGCTGGGGCCCGACAAGCAAAGCCCGCTCGTTCAGAAATTAATATAAAATTCATCGTGACTCCGATTGATGAAACGATTTCACCAATGTGCACAGAAACCATTTCTGCACGTTTTAAAGTCAAAATAAATTTTCCTGAATCCGAATTCAGTGGTTTCCAAAAATGTCCATCCCTATGTCATTTTAGGAAATCCTACTCCCTTACTCTTATTTAAGAAGTCCAACTCCTTAGTTCATTAAATTTAACTCTTTAAATTTAACTATCTCAACGGGGATTAAAACTCCATTACACTGTGTGACCCTCAATGGTTCAGGGATACAGCTAGCCGTGGGCTCACAACTCCTTGTGACTCGGAACAACACTTTCCGACTTGCCCAACGAATCATGGTAAAGCGCCTAGCAACATCGCCCCATGATTCCCTAGGTATCACTGATAGTGCCTACAAGAACCAGTAGATTTTGGTTAGCGTACAGTACGGTCCCTTCATCCATATATCCCGATCGAATCAACAACCATTGGTATATCGAGAGTCGCTCAAGATTCGATAACTATGCAATGCATCTTGAAGATCAAATTAGTGACATCGCATGTGCTACTAAGAAACCATTTCTTAAATCACATCAAGTACTCTGGCCAGAGATTTGTCACACTAATATCTCCTCAGATCGCATAGGATATCCACACTCGCAAGTATGTGGTGAATCCTTGACAACAATGCATTGACTCCTATATGTGTCGTAACTGTACCCAATCTCGACACCTGATGACCCCCTCAGAGTCGGTAAACGAGTCAAAGCACAGTACTAGCATATAGAGTCTCCATGATGTTTCAAGTCGTAAGGACTAATGGTGTACAACCAAAACCGCGGACTTTATCCACTCGATAAGTGATAACCACTTGGAAAGTCCGGATAGGGTAGTTCGACTATTCATCCTATGAATATCCATTTGCATGCTTCGAACATCTCCATGTTCCCTACCAATGAAACGTGGTACTCCGCATCGCAAATGCTAGTCTCAAACTCGAGCGATCCTTATCCTTATTATCGGACGGCTCAATCGACTAGGAACGGTTTTAGAATATACAGTGACTATAAGATGTATTTCATGATAGACATCTCCATGTTCTACCACATCTTACATACACTATAGTATATTCAAGGTCTTTATCAAAACAACAATAGTATATCACAATATAACAATATGAAGTAATATAAAGTCATTGCCATAAAAGTGTAAATAATATTAAACAAAAGATTGTTTATACAAAGAGTCAACAAAGCCCATAGCCACACAGTTGGCTCACTGGGCACCCACTCTTACAATCTCCCACTTGCCCTATAGCCAACTAGTCATACTACGTAGACCCATTGCTTCGCGATGTTTGTCAAACAATGGTCCTGGCAAAGGCTTAGTAAGTGGATCAGCGATATTGTCTGCAGAGGCCACTCGTTCGACACTGATGTCTCCTCTTTCCACAATCTCCCGGATTATGTGGTATTTCCTCAGTACGTGTTTGGATCTTTGATGAGACCTTGGTTCCTTTGCTTGAGCAACGGCACCCGTGTTGTCGCAGTACACCGGACTGGACCAACAAATTCAGGAATGACGCCCAACTCTTGGACGAAATTCCTCATCCAAACGGCCTCTTTAGCAGCAGCTGATGCTGCAATGTATTCAGCCTCAGTGGTGGAATCCGCTGTGGTGTCCTGCTTGGAACTTTTCCAAGAGACAGCACCGCCATTGAGCATGAACACAAATCCAGAGGTTGACTTCGAGTCATCCACATCACTTTGGAAGCTAGAGTCGGTATAGCCTTCCAGTTTGAGTTCTCGTCCTCCATAAACCATGAACATATTCTTAGTCCTTCGCAAGTACTTAAGAATGTCCTTCACGGCTTTCCAATGCATCTGACCAGGATTAGACTGATATCTGCTCGTGACACTCAGAGCAAATGCTACATCCGGTCTGGTAGATATCATCCCATACATGATACTACCTATAGCTGACGCATATGGTACATGTGTCATATTCTCTATCTCTGCATCAGTCTTGGGACACATAGACTTGGATAGAGAAACTCCATGACACATGGGTAGATGTCCTCTCTTGGACCCATCCATTGAAAACCGTTTCAATATGGTATCGATGTAGGTTGATTGAGTGAGTCCTATCATTCTCTTAGATCTATCCCTATAGATCTGTATCCCAAGAATGTAGGATGCCTCACCCAAATCCTTCATCGAAAATCTACCTGATAACCATATCTTTGTTGACTGCAACATCCCTACATCATTCCCAATGAGTAGGATGTCATCAACATAAAGTACTAAGAATGTCACCGCATCCTTAACTACTTTCTTGTACACGCAAGGTTCCTCGGGTTCTTGATGAAACCAAAGTCTTTAATTGTTTCATCAAATTTCTGGTTCCAACTTCTTGATGCTTGTTTTAGACCATAAATTGATCTCTGAAGCTTGCATACCTTATGCTCGCTTCCCATGGATGTGTACCCCTCAGGCTGCTTCATATAGATTTCTTCCTTAATGTCTCCATTAAGAAAAGCAGTCTTCACATCCATTTGCCATATCTCATAGTCATACCATGCAGCTATGGCAATTAGGATTCTTATGGACTTGAACATTGCGACTGGTGAAAAGGTTTCATCATAGTCAACTCCTTGCCTTTGAGTATAACCTTTCGCCACCAATCGCGCCTTGTAGGTCAATACCTTACCATCAGGCCCAAGCTTTCTTTTGTAGATCCATTTACACCCTATTGGAACAATTCCATCGGGAGGATCCACTAAAGTCCAGACTTGGTTAGTATGCATCGAATCCAATTCTGATTGCATAGCTTCAAGCCATAAATTCGAATCCGCATCAGAAATTGCTTCCTTGAAGCTTCTTGGATCACATCCAATGTCGGGTTCATCTTGACCCTCTTCAAGAAGAAGACCATATCGAACTGGAGGTCTAGAAGTCCTCTCGGATCTTCTAGGTGCAGGCGTGTCCAGCAATGGTTCCTGAGGTGTGGGATCGTTATTTTGTATTTCGGGTTCTTCTCGAACTTCTTCGAGTTCCATCATCTCGCCTTTCTTATCCAATAAGAACTCCTTCTCCAAGAAGGTGGCATTCCGTGAAACAAACACCTTTGTTTCAGCAGGATAATAGAAATAATATCCGATTGAATTCTTCGGATACCCCACAAAATAACACAAGCTGGATCGACTATCCAACTTATCTCCCACTGTCCGCTTCACGTAAGCAGGACATCCCCAAATCCTCAAGTACGAATACTTAGGAGCTTTGCCATTCCATAACTCGTATGGTGTTTTGTCCACTGCTTTAGTGTGGACGTTATTCAACAACAATACCGCCGTTTCAAGCGCATAGCCCCAAAACGAAGGTGGAAGCTCAGTGAAGCTCATCATAGATCGAACCATGTCCAACAAAGTTCGATTACGGCGCTCCGATACACCATTAAGCTGTGGTGTCATAGGAGGAGTCCACTGAGAGAGAATCCCATTCTCTTTTAGATAGTCCAAAAATTCGGTACTCAAGTATTCTCCACCTCGATCCGATCGAAGTGCTTTAATACTTTTACCTAGCTTGTTTTCTACTTCAGCCTTGAATTCTTTGAACTTTTCAAATGCTTCAGACTTATATTTCATTAAATATAAATACCCATACCTAGAATAATCATCAGTAAAGGTAATGAAGTAGGTGTGGCCATGTTGAGTCCCTACTCTAAATGGACCACAAACATCTGTATGGATCAAATCCAACAGATTTTGACTACGTTCAGGCTTCCCCTTAAAAGGAGATTTAGTCATTTTCCCTTTTAGGCAGGATTCACAAGTAGGTAGAGAGTTAATATCAGACATATCAAACATGCCCTCTCCCACTAGCTTGTTCATCCTCCTTGAGGAAATATGACCTAGTCTAGCGTGCCAAAGGTTTGCCGGGTTTTGACTATCGATTTTCCTTTTGTTTGTTGTCGCCGGTTTGTCAATACAATTCACTGGAACGTCTTTTAGTTTTAAATTATATAGATCGTTTTCAAGTTGTCCATTTCCAATTAAACATTCATTCTTGTAAATACTGCAAATCCCATTCACAAAATTACAAGAATAACCATCTCTATCAAGCATAGAAATAGAAATAATGTTTTTAATTAAATCTGGCACAAATAAAACATCTCTCAACAATAATTTAAAACCATTCTGCAAAATCAAACAAACATCTCCAATGGCCGTAGCTTCAACTCTGGAACCATTCCCGAGCCTTAGCTGGGTCTCACCCATTCTAAGCCTGCGACTTCTTGTCATCACCTGCAAATCATTGCAAATGTGAGAACCACATCCGGTATCCAATACCCAAGAAGTTGTATTAAGTGACATGTTTATTTCGATATAGAACATACCCTTTGCAGTTCCCAACTGCTCAAGATACTCCTTGCAGTTGCGCTTCCAATGACCCGGCTTCTTGCAGTAATGGCAAACATCCTTGGATTTTCCATCGTTTGAAGCCTTTGTCTTTTGCTTCTTCTCGGGTTCCACTTTCTTGGGTGGGGCAGAACGTTTCTTGCCCTTCATACTTGGCCCCTTCTTAGCAGAAGATGAGGAGCCCACCAAGAAAGCTGGCTTATCCTTCTTAAGTGTGGATTCATATGTAACGAGCATATTGACCATCTCTTCAAGGGTGGCCTCTATCTTGTTCATATTAAAATTTATCACGAATCCATCAAATGAAGAAGGAAGAGATAGAAGCAGCAAGTCCACATTGAGTTCATGCTCCAACACCAAATCAAGGGTCGCTAACTTCTGTATGAGCCAAATCACTCGTACCCCATGATCACGGACCGAAGTCCCTTCACGCATGCGGCACGTCATCAACTCCTTAACAGTAGAGAACCTTTCAGCCCTCGACTGAGCCCCAAAAAGTTCCTTGAGTTGCGTGTGAATGTCAGCAGCATTCACCGTGTCCTCAAATCGCCTCTGGAGTTCATCAGACATCGAGGCTTGCATATAGCATTTGGTCTTGATGTCATGGTCACACCATGCATCAAGTTTGGCCAATTCCTCCGGACTTATGTCAGCTGGTGCTTCCTTCGGAGGTGCTTTCTCTAACACGTAGAGCATTTTCTCCGAAGTTAAGACAATCTTCAACTTCCGGAACCATTCCGTATAGTTGGCGCCAGTCAGCTTGTTTTGTTCGAGGATCGAGAATAAAGGATTTCGCGAATTCATTGTGTGAAATACTGAAAAGGAAAAACAGACATATATCAATGATTGTTTAACAATTTACTAAGACATAAAATAGGCGAATTTAATTTTATGAATCTCACTCCCACTATTTTAACGATTTCACCACCCTCTAGTGAAAACGGGAAACTTTTTCCTTAGTGAGAACATGGAGTCCAATTGACAAACTTATGGTCCCGAATAATATCAGCCAACCATAATTCTCAAAAGGTAGAGCCCAATTGCTTCCAAAGCAACCCCCATGTATTTACCTCATGTCCAATAAGGGCCCAATAATATGACGCCGTTTAAAGTGACATGTCAAGATGACCCATCAATATTAAGTTGTGATGGACGGTCGCCATGTGGATCCCCCAATAATATGAGCCGATCCCATGGGAGTTCCACCCAACTTACAACATTTGTCGATCCAATGTACAGCTTTCCGACGAACGGCCCCCCCAATAATATGAGCCGGACCGTATCCGCGGGTAGCATCACATACATTGACCGTTGATGGAAGGTAGGAACATTTAAACAATATTTAAATTTCCTTTATTTATCTTGATATAAATTTTAAATCATATTTAAAATGAGGGATTTTATTTATAAAAATATTTGTCTCATCATTTTTAATTTATTGCATGCATTGCCGGATTCACGCAATTTATGTCTAAACATGCATACAATCATAATATCACATATTATATAGGATGATCGATTCCATTTCTAATTGACCCGTGGTTGCCAATCACGGGTCTTAGTCCAATCCTAGGTAATATGCAGTATGCAAATGCAATCCTATTACATATGCTTCCAATTTACATTTCTTCAGTCTTCATTGTCTGCTGGGCCCACCATCTTCAAATCTTGATCTCCCACTAAATCTAATGTATTTACAATTAAATAACAATGACAAGTAGGGGATACATTTTTAGGGGTGGGAACGGGCTATAAACCAAGCCCACTTTTATTACATATGACATTCATATCGGGCCATAAACCAGGCCCATTAATAAAACCAACAACAATAAAGACAAAATGTAAATTCCTAACATACACCTACAAAATTGGTCATGGCAATCGATCATCCTTATCCAATAACATTTAATTCAAAATTAATTTATTGGATAACATGCTGTGGCAATTCAAATTTAAACAAGATAAAATCATATTTTATATATAAAATCACATTTCACATATAAAATCATATTTTATCTCCATATCAAATAAAATCATATTTTATCTATAAAATCCAATTTTACAAATAAAATCATATTTTATCTAATATATCATAAGATCATATCTTATCATCAATTGTACCAAAATAATTGATTTCAAAATTCAATTTACGGATAAAATATTAAAATTTTCCAAAAATTCAAATTTATCCAAAATCAATTTTAAAATTTACGGACTCGAACAATTCGATCCGAAATCTCGTGAACCAATCAAAAACAATTTTTGACCGGACCAAAAATAAAATTTTAAATATTAAAATTAATAAAAAAAAATTAAAAAATTAATTTTTCCCGCGGGCCACTCGGGACACTCCCGGGTCGGCCCGCACCCGGGGCGCGGGCCGGGGGCAGCCCGGCTGCCCCCTTAGGGCAGCGCCTGGCGCCGCCCCTGGGCGGCGCCGTGCGCTGCCCTGGGCGGCGCCGAGCGCCGCCCCTGGGCAGCGCCGAGCGCTGCCCTGCGCAGCGCCCAGCGCTGCGCTGGGCAGCGCACAGCGCTGCCCTGGGCGGCGCCGTGCGCCGCCCTGGGCGGCGACGGTCGCCGCCTTGGGCGGCGCTGTGCGCCCCCTTTGGGCGGCGCCGTGCGCTGCCCGGGGCAGCAACAATTGCTGCCCCACCGGGCAGCGATCCAATCGCTGCCCGGGTTTTGCCCCGAAAAAAAATTTTTTTTATTAAAAATATTTATTTTGTTTCATAAACCGAGACTCAAAAATTTTGTACAATTGATTATTCAATCGATTGATCTGAGCAACCTGGCTCTGATACCACTGTTGGAAAACTGGCGAGTTCCCAGACCAATTACGATTGATACCCGGTGCAGCGGAAGTTTAAAAAATTTTTCATGGAACGTTTCCATGGTATGGGTATCAACCGTTCATCGATTGAATTACGTGTGTGTAAAATTTAAATAACAATTTAAATAAATTTTACCTCAAATCTCGCAACGAGATTAATGGACACCAACAGAACAATTCTGCTCTTGTTGTCTCTCCCTGGAACCGATGAACGCCTTCAATCAGGTCCACGAACAGAGGTTTAATCCCTCTGATAGATTGCACTAGAAAATCTATCAGAAGTTTTCTGCGAAGAGAATACACGAATTTGATTCGTTATTCCTTACTGCGATTCAAAATCACAGACCGGAATTTTCTCTGACAGAGTAGGGAGGGGGCGGCCAAAAAAACGTTTTGAGAGGCTAGGGTTTTCGAAAAATTGCTCTCAAAATAATGACCTGTTGTGTGTAATTTCTGTACTGAAATAACTTATTTATAATGCAGGCCACTAACACCTTAGGGCCCATTAGTCATAAGCTGGGGCCCGACAAGCAAAGCCCGCTCGTTCAGAAATTAATATAAAATTCATCGTGACTCCGATTGATGAAACGATTTCACCAATGTGCACAGAAACCATTTCTGCACGTTTTAAAGTCAAAATAAATTTTCCTGAATCCGAATTCAGTGGTTTCCAAAAATGTCCATCCCTATGTCATTTTAGGAAATCCTACTCCCTTACTCTTATTTAAGAAGTCCAACTCCTTAGTTCATTAAATTTAACTCTTTAAATTTAACTATCTCAACGGGGATTAAAACTCCATTACACTGTGTGACCCTCAATGGTTCAGGGATACAGCTAGCCGTGGGCTCACAACTCCTTGTGACTCGGAACAACACTTTCCGACTTGCCCAACGAATCATGGTAAAGCGCCTAGCAACATCGCCCCATGATTCCCTAGGTATCACTGATAGTGCCTACAAGAACCAGTAGATTTTGGTTAGCGTACAGTACGGTCCCTTCATCCATATATCCCGATCGAATCAACAACCATTGGTATATCGAGAGTCGCTCAAGATTCGATAACTATGCAATGCATCTTGAAGATCAAATTAGTGACATCGCATGTGCTACTAAGAAACCATTTCTTAAATCACATCAAGTACTCTGGCCAGAGATTTGTCACACTAATATCTCCTCAGATCGCATAGGATATCCACACTCGCAAGTATGTGGTGAATCCTTGACAACAATGCATTGACTCCTATATGTGTCGTAACTGTACCCAATCTCGACACCTGATGACCCCCTCAGAGTCGGTAAACGAGTCAAAGCACAGTACTAGCATATAGAGTCTCCATGATGTTTCAAGTCGTAAGGACTAATGGTGTACAACCAAAACCGCGGACTTTATCCACTCGATAAGTGATAACCACTTGGAAAGTCCGGATAGGGTAGTTCGACTATTCATCCTATGAATATCCATTTGCATGCTTCGAACATCTCCATGTTCCCTACCAATGAAACGTGGTACTCCGCATCGCAAATGCTAGTCTCAAACTCGAGCGATCCTTATCCTTATTATCGGACGGCTCAATCGACTAGGAACGGTTTTAGAATATACAGTGACTATAAGATGTATTTCATGATAGACATCTCCATGTTCTACCACATCTTACATACACTATAGTATATTCAAGGTCTTTATCAAAACAACAATAGTATATCACAATATAACAATATGAAGTAATATAAAGTCATTGCCATAAAAGTGTAAATAATATTAAACAAAAGATTGTTTATACAAAGAGTCAACAAAGCCCATAGCCACACAGTTGGCTCACTGGGCACCCACTCTTACATGAAGCCACAATTCTTATGTTCTTGAAGAAAAACCAGGTGACTAATAACACACTTTGAGAAATCAAGCAAGAAATTGGAGCCATGCAGGCTGCTCAAGTAGCTCCAGTTCAAAAGAAATGCACTAAATCAGTGAAACGGAAAATAGTTGTAGTCTAAGAGGATGAAGGAGATGAAGTAGAAAATACTCAGATTGTTCAAGTGTTTGGAACGTCTTCTCCTGCCAAGAAATCTGAGGTTTTCAGGACCAACAAGCTCAAATCTATCACTGATATATAATCTTTACCAAAACAGCAAACCAATCCAACTTTGGAAACTCTATCGGTTGAGGAAGTTTCAAGACCATCACCGGTTGAGGTTGCATCAAAACACACAGCGGTCGTTGAAAATCTCATCACGACTGATTCCTCTCACTTCACACGACCGGTGAGTGGAATCAAAATTGTTGAACCCATTGCTCACACATCTTAAGACATCCCTCGCGTTGATCCCAAGGACAAAGGCAAAGCAGCAATGCCACCAAGAGTCAAAACCCCATCAGTTGGAAATATTGAAGCTACTATTATTCTTTCACAAATTCTTCGGACTAATCGATTGAAGCTTCACGAATTTGAAGGATGGTTCACCTACAGAACTTCAGTCTTCCTTTCTCAAATTTTGCGGGACAACAGCCTAGCTAAGCCAGCCAAGCTCGAAGACAAAATCCTTGCCCTTACTTCAACAAATGTTATTGAACAAGCTCTTGGAAGACACAAATTGGTTGATATAAAGCTTCGTGACAGTATGCTTCGCTACATTATTGCCCAACGAGAAAATAGTTTTGATCCTCTTCAAACACTGTTGCTAATGATTTTGAGGTTCTTGTACGGTTGAATCACAACGCTATAGTAAATGCCGATTTTATTCACCAATACAGGATCAAGCATGACATTTGCTCAAATCTAACTGATGAGTATGTCAAAGCCTACTTCATTGTAGTAAATGATATTCTCTATACAATGGATACACATGATGACCCCGAAATCAGTGGGCAAATTTTGATCCAGAGGAAGAGATCTTCCTATGCATTCAAAATGATCACCTTAAAGTACCAGCTTCATCATCTACAACACTTGTATCACCTGTAGCAGAACCCACATCTCCTCCACCACAGATCTCTTCATCAGTTGCTCCACTATCTTCAAACGCTTCAGACGCAAAATCCGACCAAGCTCAGGTACTCTCCACTCCATCCTTTCCTCTTGTTGAAATAGGTTCTAGTGTGGAGACTCCACTGTCAGAGGTTCCATTAACATCAGTTGATGAGGCTATTAAATAAATGATGGATTTCGAGATGTTCAAGTCCCCTTCAATGCACATAAAAGTAGAAAATGTTCATCATAGCTCCCTCGCCGACACGATCTTTGAGGAACCGCCTCCGTAGTCTCCTCCAATCCATGGTTAGGAAACCACTACTGCCTCTCCGTCACCATCTTTCAAGCACCGGTAGCCCAACAAAAGAGATCATTGTCTATCCTCACACTTCCTGCTCCATATCCCATTTTGAAGAAGAAATGCGTGCTTCCTCTCCTCACGATCAACTTTTGCTTACCACAGCTGAGTCCAACGACACAACTATTTCTGATCATCTGGAGAACTTGCGTAAAATCATTGTTTATATGGATGCTCATGTGATCGTAGCTCAGAATAGAGTTTTTGATTCTCGCACAACTCTCATGGATAAATTGTCATTCCTCTCTTCAAAAATTAGCCTCTGCATTGCAAAGGTGACGAAGGCTATGCAAACGCATGATAACATGCTTGTTGAACTTGGGGGTCAAATCGTCCAAAGTGATCATCAGAATAACAAGCATACAGACATTCGCCTTTCCACTCTTCAATATGAATTATGTACTCACTTTGATGCTTGCATCGACTCCTTTCAAGATGCCATCAGGTCTCAACTTGGTGAGATTCTGACCCATCTGTCCTCCAGTGATGCCAAAAATGGGGAAGACCCAAGAAAACAGGCATAGGAAGTGGATAAATGGAAAGAAGATGTGGAGAGACTCATAGCAGAAGAATCTCATAGGAAACGAGAAGCGGACGAGAAAAGAAAGACAGAAAGCAGCTCAGAAGGTGCCAGATGTCTTAAACGGTAGTTATAATTTTTGTACCATAGGTGTAATAGGTATTTTTCTCTTAGCTTTTCTCACCTTGTAATAAATCAAATTCATTCTCTTAATGAATTCATTTTTGTTGCTATTTCATTTACTCAAATTGGGGAATAGGCTTTGTCATCACCAAAAAGGGGGAAATTGAAGTAACCCCTATCCAGAACTTATGATTAAGTGATAATTAATCAAGTGATCATGTTTTGATTAAGTAAAACATGATTAAGGTATTTCTTAAAGGGTCTAAGAAGTTGAAAATGGATTCAGAATGATCGGGGATGATCCGGTTAGAGCTTTGAGCTTCGAGGAAAATGGAAGCTCCGAAAAAGGTTCGGAAGCTCTGAACTGAGATCGGAGGCTCCAATCGGATACAGGGCCAGCTGTATGATATAATATTTAAGCAATGACGTCAAGGAGATCGGAAGATCCAAAGCATGAATGGAAGCTCCGATCGATCTGTCAGCAACCAGCCATTGTTTGACACGTGGTTGGCTGAGAGGGATCGGAAGCAGAGGATCGGACACTCCGATCGTGCAATCGGAGGTTCCGATCAAAGTCTATATAATTGAAAGAGTGGGTGCCCAGTGAGCCAACTTGTGGCTATGGGCTTTGATGACTCTTTGTACAAACGATCTTTTGTTTAATATAATCTACACTTTTATTAATGGCAATGACTTTATCTTTCTTCATATTGTTATATTATGATATACTATTGTTGTTTTGATAAAGACCTTGAATATACTATAGTGTATGTAAGATGTGGTAGAACATGGGGATGTCTATCATGAAATACATCTTATAGTCACTGTATATTCTAAACTGTTCCTAGTCGATTGAGCCGTCCGATAATAAGGATAAGGATCGCTCGAGTTTGAGACTAGCATTTGCGATGCGGAGTACCACGTTTCATTGGTAGGGAACATGGAGATGTTCAAAGCATGCAAATGGATATTCATAGGATGAATAATCGAACTACCCTATGCGGACTTTCCAAGTGGTTATCACTTATCGAGTGGATAAAGTCCGCGGTTTTGGTTGTACACCATTAGTCCTTACTACTTGAAACATCATGGAGACTCTATATGCTAGTATTGTGCTTTGACTCGTTTACCGACTCTATGGGGGTCATCAGGTGTCGGGATTGGGTACAGTTACAACACATATAGGAGTCGATGCATTGTTGTCAAGGATTCACCACATACTTGCGAGTGTGGATATCCTATGCGATCTGAGGAGATATTAGTGTGACGAATCTCTGGCCAGAGTACTTGATGTGATTTAAGAAATGGTTTCTTAGTAGCACATGCGATGTCACTAATTTGATCTTCAAGATGTATTGCATAGTTATCGAATCTTGAGCGACTCTCGATATACCAATGGTTGTTGATTCGATCGGGATATATGGATGAAGGGACCGTACTGTACGCTAACCAAAATCTACTGGTTCTTGTAGGCACTATCAGTGATACCTAGGGAATCATGGGGCGATGTTGCTAGGCGCTTTACCATGATTCGTTGGGCAAGTCGGAAATCGTTGTTCCGAGTCACAAGGAGTTGTGAGCCCACGGCTAGCTGTATCCCTGAACCATTGAGGGTCACACAGTGTAATGGAGTTTTAATCCCCGTTGAGATAGTTAAATTTAAAGAGTTAAATTTAATGAATAAAGAAGTTGGACTTCTTAAATAAGAGTAAGGGAGTAGGATTTCCTAAAATGTCATAGGGATGGACATTTTTGGAAACCACTGAATTCGGATTCAGGAAAATTTATCTTGACTTTAAAATGTGCAGAAATGGTTTCTGTGCACATTGGTAAAATCGGTTTATCAATCGGAGTCACGATGAATTTTATATTAATTTCTGAACATGCGGGCTTTGCTTGTTGGGCCTCAACATATGACTAATGGGCCCTAAGGTGTTAGTGGTCTGCATTATAAATAAGTTATTGCAGTACAGAAATTACACACAACTGGTCATAATTTTGAGAGAAAAATTTCGAAACCCTAGCCTCCTCTCAAGAATATTTCGGCCGACCCCTCCCTCTCTCTGTCAGAGAAATTCCGGTCTGTGATTTTGAATTGCAGTCTGGAATAAGCGAATCAAATTCGTTATTCTCTTCGCAGAAAACTTCTGATAGATTTTCTAGTGCAATCTATCAGAGGGATTAAACCTCCATTCGTGGACCTGATTGAAGGAGTTCATCGGTTCCAGGGAGAGACAACAAGAGCAGAGAAATCTGTTGGAGTCCAATAATCTCGATTCGAGATTGAAGGTAAAATTTAATAATTGTTATTTAAATTTTACACACACTTATAATTTAATCGTTGAACGGTTGATACCCACAATATGGAATTGTTCCATAATAAAATTTTTAAACTTCCGCTGCACCGGGTATCAATCGTGATTGATCTGAACGCCAGTTTTCCAACAATAAGGGGGGGTGCCAAGCTTCATTTTCCCTTGCTCATTTCCAACTTATTCCACTCCCATTCTAGCTCATTTTAAGGGCTTTGGAGACTCTTATTTAACAGTAGGAGTGGGCGGACAGTGTTCGGAGTATTAGCTGAGCTATTGTGGTTTGCCCAAGTGGTAGGGCTGAAGACGGACGTAGGTATAACTTTGGCTTCCTAACAATATTAGGGAGTATGTAATAGCTTAGTATTAAGGTACGTAAGTACTGACTGAGATTGTCAGCGGGTATGCATACTTATGTGTTGCATTTATGTGCCATGATTGCATATTACTATATTGATATACTACGCTGCACAAGCATACATGTTGATTTAGCCGGTATTATTGGCTTACCCAGTATAGGGGTTGCTCAGCCCCATTGCATGTGTGGATGAGAACCATAGTTTTGGAACCCGGATATGTCCACGGTACTATGGTATGAGAGCCAACTCTTGATGCGACGGCCCATCGTGCTACCTACCATGGCTCCTAGACTAAGCCGGATATTATTCCCAATATGATAGTCAGATATTCATTTGCATGCATCATATTTGTGTTGGATAACTGGCGTTCAGATCAATCACGATTGATACTCGGTGCAGCGGAAGTTTAAAAATTTTATCATGGAACGATTCCATGGTGTGGGTATCAACCATTCAACGATTAAATTATTGTGTGTGTAAAATTCAAATAACAATTAATTAAATTTTACCTCCAATCTCGAAGCGAGATTAATGGACACCACACAGATTTCTCTGCGCTTCTTGTATCTCCCAGGAACTGATGAACTCCTTCAATCAGGTCCACGAATGGGGTTTAAATCCCTCTGACAGATTGCACTAGAAAATCTGTCAGAAGTTTTCTGCGAAGAGATTAAACGAATCTGATTCGTTATTCCTGACTGCAATTAAAAATCACAGACCGGAAATTCTCTGACAGAGCAAGGAGGGGGCGGCCGAATTGTGAGAGAGAGAGGAGGCTAGGGTTTCGAATTCTGTCTCTCAAAATAATGACCTGTTGTGTCTAATTTCTGTACTGCAATAACTTATTTATAATGCAGGCCACTAACAGCTTAGGGCCCATTAGTCATAAGTTAAGGCCCGACAAGCAAAGCCCGCACGTTCAGAAATTAATATAAAATTCATCGTGACTCCGATTGATGAACCGATTTCACCAATGTGCACAGAAACCATTTCTGCACATTTTAAAGTCAAAATAAATTTTCCTGAATCCGAATTCAGTGGTTTCCAAAAATGTCCATCCCTATGTCATTTTAGGAAATCCTACTCCCTTACTCTTATTTAAGAAGTCCAACTCCTTAGTTCATTAAATTTAACTCTTTAAATTTAACTATCTCAACGGGGATTAAAACTCCATTACACTGTGTGACCCTCAATGGTTCAGGGATACAGCTAGCCGTGGGCTCACAACTCCTTGTGACTCGGAACAACACTTTCCGACTTGCCCAACGAATCATGGTAAAGCGCCTAGCAACATCGCCCAATGATTCCCTAGGTATCACTGATAGTGCCTACAAGAACCAGTAGATTTTGGTTAGCGTACAGTACGGTCCCTTCATCCATATATCCCGATCGAATCAACAACCATTGGTATATCGAGAGTCGCTCAAGATTCGATAACTATGCAATACATCTTGAAGATCAAATTAGTGACATCGCATGTGCTACTAAGAAACCATTTCTTAAATCACATCAAGTACTCTGGCCAGAGATTTGTCACACTAATATCTCCTCAGATCGCATAGGATATCCACACTCGCAAGTATGTGGTGAATCCTTGACAACAATGCATTGACTCCTATATGTGTCGTAACTGTACCCAATCTCGACACCTGATGACCCCCATAGAGTCGGTAAACGAGTCAAAGCACAGCACTAGCATATAGAGTCTCCATGATGTTTCAAGTCGTAAGGACTAATGGTGTACAACCAAAACCGCGGACTTTATCCACTCGATAAGTGATAACCACTTGGAAAGTCCGGATAGGGTAGTTCGATTATTCATCCTATGAATATCCATTTGCATGCTTCGAACATCTCCATGTTCCCTACCAATGAAACGTGGTACTCCGCATCGCAAATGCTAGTCTCAAACTCGAGCGATCCTTATCCTTATTATCGGACGGCTCAATCGACTAGGAACGGTTTTAGAATATACAGTGACTATAAGATGTATTTCATGATAGACATCCCCATGTTCTACCACATCTTACATACACTATAGTATATTCAAGGTCTTTATCAAAACAACAATAGTATATCACAATATAACAATATGAAGTAATATAAAGTCATTGCCATTAATAAAAGTGTAAATAATATTAAACAAAAGATTGTTTATACAAAGAGTCATCAAAGCCCATAGCCACACAGTTGGCTCACTGGGCACCCACTCTTACAATCTCCCACTTGCCCTATAGCCAACTAGTCATACTACGTAGACCCATTGCTTCGCGATGTTTGTCAAACAATGGTCCTGGCAAAGGCTTAGTAAGCGGATCAGCGATATTGTCTGCAGAGGCCACTCGTTCGACAATGATGTCTCCTCTTTCCACAATCTCCCGGATTATGTGGTATTTCCTCAGTACGTGTTTGGATCTTTGATGAGACCTTGGTTCCTTTGCTTGAGCAACGGCACCTGTGTTGTCACAGTACACCGGGACTGGACCAACAAATTCAGGAATAACGCCCAACTCTTGGACGAACTTCCTCATCCAAACGGCCTCTTTAGCAGCAGCTGATGCTGCAATGTATTCAGCCTCAGTGGTGGAATCCGCTGTGGTGTCCTGCTTGGAACTCTTCCAAGAGACAGCACCGCCATTGAGCATGAACACAAATCCAGAGGTTGACTTCGAGTCATCCACATCACTTTGGAAGCTAGAGTCGGTATAGCCTTCCAATTTGAGATCTCGTCCTCCATACACCATGAACATATTCTTAGTCCTTCGTAAGTACTTAAGAATGTCCTTCACGGCTTTCCAATGCATTTGACCAGGATTAGACTGATATCTGCTCGTGACACTCAGAGCAAATGCTACATCCGGTCTGGTAGATATCATCCCATACATGATACTACCTATAGCTGACGCATATGGTACATGTGTCATATTCTCTATCTCTGCATCAGTCTTGGGACACATAGACTTGGATAGAGAAACTCCATGACACATGGGTAGATGTCCTCTTTTGGACAAATCCATTGAAAACCGTTTCAATATGGTATCGATGTAGGTTGATTGAGTGAGTCCTATCATTCTCTTAGACCTATCTCTATAGATCTGTATCCCAAGAATGTAGGATGCCTCTCCCAAATCCTTCATCGAAAATCTACCTGATAACCATATCTTTGTTGACTGCAACATCCCTACATCATTCCCAATGAGTAGGATGTCATCAACATAAAGTACTAAGAATGTCACCGCATCCTTAACTACTTTCTTGTACACGCAAGGTTCCTTCGGGTTCTTGATGAAACCAAAATCTTTTATTGTTTCATCAAATTTCTGGTTCCAACTTCTTGATGCTTGTTTTAGACCATAAATTGATCTCTGAAGCTTGCATACCTTATGCTCGCTTCCCATGGATGTGTACCCCTCAGGCTGCTTCATATAGATTTCTTCCTTAATGTCTCCATTAAGAAAAGCAGTCTTCACATCCATTTGCCATATCTCATAGTAATACCATGCAGCTATGGCAATCAGGATTCTTATGGACTTGAACATTGCAACTGGTGAAAAGGTTTCATCATAGTCAACTCCTTGCCTTTGAGTATAACCTTTCGCCACCAATCGCGCCTTGTAGGTCAATACCTTACCATCAGGCCCAAGCTTTCTCTTGTAGATCCATTTACACCCTATTGGAACAATTCCATCGGGAGGATCTACTAAAGACCAAACTTGGTTTGTATGCATCGAATCCAATTCTGACTGCATAGCTTCAAGCCATAAATTCGAATCCGCATCAGAAATTGCTTCCTTGAAGTTTCTTGGATCACATCCAATGTCGGGTTCATCTTGATCCCCTTCAAGAAGAAGACCATATCGAACTGGAGGTCTAGAAGTCCTTTCGGATCTTCTAGGTGCAGGCGTGTCCAGCAATGGTTCCTGAGGTGTAGGATCGTTATTTTGTATTTCGGGTTCTTCTCGAACTTCTTCGAGTTCCATCATCTCGCCTTTCTTATCCAATAAGAACTCCTTCTCCAAGAAGGTGGCATTCCTAGAAACAAACACTTTTGTTTCAGCAGGATAATAGAAATAATATCCGATTGAATTCTTCGGATACCCTACAAAATAACATAAGCTGGATCGACTATCCAACTTATCTCCCACTGTCCGCTTCACGTAAGCAGGACATCCCCAAATCCTCAAGTACGAATACTTAGGAGCTTTGCCATTCCATAACTCGTATGGTGTTTTGTCCACTGCTTTAGTGTGGACGTTGTTCAACAACAATACCGTTGTTTCAAGCGCATAGCCCCAAAACGAAGGTGGAAGCTCAGTGAAGCTCATCATAGATCGAACCATGTCCAACAAAGTTCGATTACGACGTTCCGATACACCATTAAGCTGTGGTGTCATAGGAGGAGTCCACTGAGAGAGAATCCCATTCTCTTTCAGATAGTCCAAAAACTCGGTACTCAAGTATTCTCCACCTCGATCCGATCGAAGTGCTTTAATACTTTTACCTAGCTTGTTTTCTACTTCAGCCCTGAATTCTTTGAACTTTTCAAATGCTTCAGACTTATATTTCATTAAATATAAATACCCATACCTTGAATAATCATCAGTAAAGGTAATGAAGTAGGTGTGGCCATGTTGAGTCCCTACTCTAAATGGACCACAACCATCTGTATGGATCAAATCCAACAGATTCTGACTACGCTCAGGTTTCCCCTTAAAAGGAGATTTAGTCATTTTTCCTTTTAGGCAGGATTCACAAGTAGGTAGAGAATTAATATCAGACATATCAAACATGCCCTCTCCCACTAGCTTGTTCATCCTCCTTGAGGAAATATGACCTAGCCTAGCATGCCAAAGGTTTGCCGGGTTTTGACTATCGATTTTCCTTTTGTTTGTTGTCGCCGGTTTATCAACATAATTCACTGGAACGTCTTTTAGTTTTAAGTTGTATAGATCGTTTTCAAGTTGTCCATTTCCAATTAAACATTCATTCTTGTAAATATTGCAAATCCCATTCACAAAATTGCAAGAATAACCATCTCTATCAAGCATAGAAATAGAAATAATGTTTTTAATTAAATCTGGCACAAATAAAACATCTCTTAACAATAATTTAAAACCGTTCTGCAAAGTCAAACAAACATCTCCAATGGCCGTAGCTTCAACTCTGGAACCATTCCCGAGCCTCAGCTGGGTCTCACCCATTCTAAGCCTGCGACTTCTTGTCATCACCTGCAAATCATTGCAAATGTGAGATCCACATCCGGTATCCAATACCCAAGAAGTTGTATTAAGTGACATGTTTATTTCAATATAGAACATACCCTTTGCAGTTCCCAACTGCTCAAGATATTCCTTGCAGTTGCGCTTCCAATGACCCGGCTTCTTGCAGTAATGGCAAACATCCTTGGATTTTCCATTGTTTGAAGCCTTTGTCTTTTGCTTCTTCTCGGGCTCGACTTTCTTGGGTGGGGTAGAACGTTTCTTGCCCTTCATACTTGGCCCCTTCTTCGCAGAAGATGAGGAGCCCACCAAGAAAGCTGGCTTATCCTTCTTAAGTGTGGATTCATATGTAACGAGCATATTGACCATCTCTTCAAGGGTGGCCTCTATCTTGTTCATATTAAAATTTATCACAAATCCATCAAATGAAGAAGGAAGAGACAGAAGCAATAAATCCACATTGAGTTCATGCTCCAACACCAAATCTAGGGTCGCCAACTTCTGTATGAGCCAAATCACTCGTACCCATGATCACGGACCGAAGTCCCTTCACGCATGCGGCACGTCATCAACTCCTTAACAGTAGCGAACCTTTCAGCCCTCGACTGAGCCCCAAAAAGTTCCTTGAGTTGCGCATGAATGTCAGCAGCATTCACCGTGTCCTCAAATCGCCTCTGGAGTTCATCAGACATCGAGGCTTGCATATAGCATTTGGTCTTGATGTCATGGTCACACCATGCATCAAGTTTGACCAATTCCTCCGGACTTATGTCAGCTGGTGCTTCCTTCGGAGGTGCTTTCTCTAACACGTAGAGCATTTTCTCCGAAGTTAAGACAATCTTCAACTTCCGGAACCATTCCGTATAGTTGGCGCCAGTCAACTTGTTTTGTTCGAGGATCGAGAATAATGGATTTCGCGAATTCATTGTATGAAATACTGAAAAGAAAAACAGACATATATCAATGATTGTTTAACAATTTACTAAGACATAAAATAGGCGAATTTAATTTTATGAATCTCACTCCCACTATTTTAACGATTTCACCACCCTCTAGTGAAAACGGGAAACTTTTTCCTTAGTGAGAACATGGAGTCCAATTGACAAACTTATGGTCTCGAATAATATCAGCCAACCATAATTCTCAAAAGGTAGAGCCCAATTGCTTCCAAAGCAACCCCCATGTGTTTACCTCATGTCCAATAAGGGCCCAATAATATGACGCCGTTTAAAGTGACATGTCAAGATGACCCATCAATATTAAGTTGTGATGGACGGTCGCCATGTGGATCCCCCAATATTATGAGCCGATCCCATGGGAGTTCCACCCAACTTACAACATTTGTCGATCCAATGTACAGCTTTCCGACGGACGGGCCCCCCCAATAATATGAGCCGGACCGTATCCGCGGGTAGCATCACATACATTGACCGTTGATGGAAGGTGGGAACATTTAAACAAATTTAAATTTCCTTTATTTATCTTGATATAAATTTTAAATCATTTTTAAAATGAGGGATTTTTAATTATAAAAATATTTGTCTCATCATATTCATTTTATTGCATGCTTGCCGGATTCACGCAATTTATGTCTAAACATGCATACAATCATAATATCAAATATTATATAGGATGATCGATTCCATTTCTAATTGACCCGTGGTTGCCAATCACGGGTCTTAGTCCAATCCTAGGTAATATGCAGTATGCAATGCAATCCTATTACATGTGCTTCCAATTTACATTTCTTCAGTCTTTATTGTCTGCTGGGCCCACCGTCTTCAAATCTTGATCTCCCACTAAATCTAATGCATTTACAATAAATAACAATGACAAGTAGGGGATACATTTTTAGGGGTGGGAACGGGCTATAAACCAAGCCCACTTTTATTACATATGACATTCATATCGGGCCATAAACCAGGCCCATTAATAAAACCAACAACAATAAAAACAAAATGTAAATTCCTAACATACACCTACAAAATTGGTCATGGCAATCGATCATCCTTATCCAATAACATTTAATTCAAAATTAATTTATTGGATAACATGCAGTGGCAATTCAAATTTAAACAAGATAAAATCATATTTTATATATAAAATCTCATTTCACATATAAAATCATATTTTATCTCTATATCAAATAAAATCATATTTTATCTATAAAATCCAATTTTACAAATAAAATCATATTTTACTCAATATATCATAAGATCATATCTTATCATCAATTGTACCAAAATAATTGATTTCAAAATTCAATTTACGGATAAAATATTAAAATTTTCCAAAAATTCAAATTTATCCAAAATCAATTTTAAAATTTACGGACTCGAACAATTCGATCCGAAATCTCGTGAACCAATCAAAAACAATTTTTGATCGGACCAAAAATAAAATTTTAACATATTAAAACTAATTTTTAATAAAAATAATAATTTTTCCCGCGGGCCGCCCGGGACACTCCCGGGCCGGCCCGCACCCGGGGCGCGGGCCGGGGGCAGCCCGGCTGCCCCCTTAGGGCAGCAACAATTGCTGCACTGGCGGCGCCTGGCGCCGCCGCTGGGTGGCGCCGTGCGTCGCCCTGGGCGGCGCCGTGCGCCGCCCTGGGCGGCGACGGTCGCCGTCCTGGGCGGCGCCATGCGCCCCCTTTGGGCGGCGCCGTGCGCCGCCCGGGGCAGCAACAATTGCTGCCCCACCGGGCAGCGATCCAATCGCTGCCCGGGTTTTGCCCCGGAAAAAAAATTTTTTTTTTTATTTAAAAATATTTATTTTGTTTTCCAAAAACCGAGATTCAAAAATTTTGTACAATCGATTAATTTAATCGTTTGATCTGAGCAACCTGGCTCTGATACCACTGTTGGATAACTGGCGTTTAGATCAATTACGATTGATACCCGGTGCAGCGGAAGTTTAAAAATTTTATCATGGAACGATTCCATGGTGTGGGTATCAACCATTCAACGATTAAATTATTGTTTGTGTAAAATTCAAATAAAAATTAATTAAATTTTACCTCCAATCTCGAAGCGAGATTAATGGACACCACACAGATTTCTCTGCGCTTCTTGTATCTCCCAGGAACTGATGAACTCCTTCAATCAGGTCCACGAATAGGGTTTAAATCCCTCTGACAGATTGCACTAGAAAATCTGTCAGAAGTTTTCTGCGAAGAGATTAAACGAATCTGATTCGTTATTCCTGACTGCAATTAAAAATCACAGACCGGAAATTCTCTGACAGAGCAAGGAGGGGGCGGCCGAATTGTGAGAGAGAGAGGAGGCTAGGGTTTCGAATTCTGTCTCTCAAAATAATGACCTGTTGTGTCTAATTTCTGTACTGCAATAACTTATTTATAATGCAGGCCACTAACAGCTTAGGGCCCATTAGTCATAAGTTAAGGCCCGACAAGCAAAGCCCGCACGTTCAGAAATTAATATAAAATTCATCGTGACTCCGATTGATGAACCGATTTCACCAATGTGCACAGAAACCATTTCTGCACATTTTAAAGTCAAAATAAATTTTCCTGAATCCAAATTCAGTGGTTTCCAAAAATGTCCATCCCTATGTCATTTTAGGAAATCCTACTCCCTTACTCTTATTTAAGAAGTCCAACTCCTTAGTTCATTAAATTTAACTCTTTAAATTTAACTATCTCAACGGGGATTAAAACTCCATTACACTGTGTGACCCTCAATGGTTCAGGGATACAGCTAGCCGTGGGCTCACAACTCCTTGTGACTCGGAACAACACTTTCCGACTTGCCCAACGAATCATGGTAAAGCGCCTAGCAACATCGCCCCATGATTCCCTAGGTATCACTGATAGTGCCTACAAGAACCAGTAGATTTTGGTTAGCGTACAGTACGGTCCCTTCATCCATATATCCCGATCGAATCAACAACCATTGGTATATCGAGAGTCGCTCAAGATTCGATAACTATGCAATACATCTTGAAGATCAAATTAGTGACATCGCATGTGCTACTAAGAAACCATTTCTTAAATCACATCAAGTACTCTGGCCAGAGATTTGTCACACTAATATCTCCTCAGATCGCATAGGATATCCACACTCGCAAGTATGTGGTGAATCCTTGACAACAATGCATTGACTCCTATATGTGTCGTAACTGTACCCAATCTCGACACCTGATGACCCCCATAGAGTCGGTAAACGAGTCAAAGCACAGCACTAGCATATAGAGTCTCCATGATGTTTCAAGTCGTAAGGACTAATGGTGTACAACCAAAACCGCGGACTTTATCCACTCGATAAGTGATAACCACTTGGAAAGTCCGGATAGGGTAGTTCGATTATTCATCCTATGAATATCCATTTGCATGCTTCGAACATCTCCATGTTCCCTACCAATGAAACGTGGTACTCCGCATCGCAAATGCTAGTCTCAAACTCGAGCGATCCTTATCCTTATTATCGGACGGCTCAATCGACTAGGAACGGTTTTAGAATATACAGTGACTATAAGATGTATTTCATGATAGACATCCCCATGTTCTACCACATCTTACATACACTATAGTATATTCAAGGTCTTTATCAAAACAACAATAGTATATCACAATATAACAATATGAAGTAATATAAAGTCATTGCCATTAATAAAAGTGTAAATAATATTAACAAGATTGTTTATACAAAGAGTCATCAAAGCCCATAGCCACACAGTTGGCTCACTGGGCACCCACTCTTACAATTTGTATGTTTACCCATACTAGCGTATTGAGCTTTAGCGCTCACGTCCAGCATTTTTTGTGTTTTCTGGGCACCACATTTGACGGGGCCGTTACAGGTGTTCAACCAGGATTCAGGGATTAGATGGTGACCAATCTCGAGCTGCTGGAGTAGTATCTAGGTTATTTAATTATTTCGATTGGGTTGTATTATTGGATTTTATCGTACAAGTTGTATTCCGCCAATTTAGTGTTTATTCAAGTTTTCGCAGTTAATATCTGATTATTGTTTATTACATGCTTAATTAAGCTTATAACTCTGATTAGTAGTGGATCCGGATTGAGTCACTACATTTATTGGTATTAGAGCATGCAATAAGATTTCGGGGCATAGTACTAAGATTTTTAGTTGATCCTTGTAGAGTGATGACTATGACTGACAAAAGAGCAGCAATTAACTTTGGAATGATGAGATATTTAAGGGTTCTCGGGATAGTCATCGCTGAGGTTAATGAGAGAGCTTCGCCTTATGAGGATTCCAGCAAAATCGGGCTGGGAGAGAAGAATGAGTTTTTCAAACTAGGTATTTCTGAAGATTTGTTGGAGCATATGGTGTGTGACTATCCATTCGGCTCTAACCAGAGGAAGATTCTCCACTAGCAGTTGGAGAGATTGTCAAAAATATCTCGCCGGAGAGTAGTACATTTATAAAGTGATGGATACAGGCAGATCTTGTAGGTTAGATCTTGGGTAGAGGAGGTCTGCTGACATGCATTGATTCAAATCATAGCGGGAAGACTCGTAAGTGAGCACAAATCATTCCTCGGAAGGAATCTACCAAAGGACTTTTTGGGAGATTGTGCAGAATTTTTTGACCAATATGCTTGTATTGATGCTTGGACCGATGAGAAACTTCATGCTCGAGATCAAGATGCGTACTACAATTTAAATGTGTTTGAATACTATGTTAAGATTTGTTGTAAAAAGTATTTCAATTGTAAACAATTTAATCATTGTATTATTTATTCCAATTTTTGGAATTTCTTAGTGGTTGTAACTAAAGATTTGCAATAAGAATCATATTAAACCTGGTTCAGTGGTTTAAAGACTTTCCAGTATTGGGATATACATATAATTCCAGTGATTGTTTTACTTGATCAATGTTCATCTATTGTGACTCATAGGTTTTTGAGTAATCAGATTTTAAGTACTTGTGATGTGGTTAGTTCTAGGTGTTTTCCTAGAATGATTCAGTTAGTCGGTTGACTATGTTTAGTGTCAGGGATGAGGTAATTCATCAGGACCATGGGAGATTGTTTTTGGATATTTTCTTTTAGAACAGTTGCTCTTTAAGTAGTTTCCATGTGATGATGGGTTTTCATCAAGGTACCAGGTCAAGTGATACCGTTAGTTGTGGACTGTGACCGGGACTAGAAGTGAAGAGGCGCGACCCTAAGAAAATGTTACTTTGAGAGGATTTTGTGCTTCAGAAGCCGCCTGGAAGCCTTCGAGCTTCAGGAACGGCTGACAGGGGAGGCTACTCAGTATAGGGATTTGGCAACAGTCGCAGCGGGGTGTGACCTTGGATAGATACCAGGTGTTATATTTAGAGTTAGTTATCGTCTGGCTTTCGTAAGAGAAACAGGTTGTGGATTCTACTGACAGGATTAGTCTTGGGAGGGATTTTCCTTGACGAGTGAAGGTTCTGAGCAGATAGGTTTTGGACTTCGATATTGGGATATCACTAGATGGATAGATCTAGTAGGTAGACGGATTACCACCGGTGGTTGTTCGGAGTATCGTCTAACTTTGTCAGAGTAGTGGCATAGAATTCCTTGCCACTACAAGAAAATCTTCAATCCACAACAGTCAATAGAAATGTTGTCTTCTACCTTTTGACAACAGTTTGTTGGAAAACTGGCGAGTTCCCAGACCAATTACGATTGATACCCGGTGCAGCGGAAGTTTAAAAATTTTTTCATGGAACGTTTCCATGGTATGGGTATCAACCGTTCATCGATTGAATTACGTGTGTGTAAAATTTAAATAACAATTAAATAAATTTTACCTCAAATCTCGCAACGAGATTAATGGACACCAACAGAACAATTCTGCTCTTGTTGTCTCTCCCTGGAACCGATGAACGCCTTCAATCAGGTCCACGAACAGAGGTTTAATCCCTCTGATAGATTGCACTAGAAAATCTATCAGAAGTTTTCTGCGAAGAGAATACACGAATTTGATTCGTTATTCCTTACTGCGATTCAAAATCACAGACCGGAATTTTCTCTGACAGAGTAGGGAGGGGGCGGCCAAAAACGTTTTTGAGAGGCTAGGGTTTTCGAAAAATTGCTCTCAAAATAATGACCTGTTGTGTGTAATTTCTGTACTGAAATAACTTATTTATAATGCAGGCCACTAACACCTTAGGGCCCATTAGTCATAAGCTGGGGCCCGACAAGCAAAGCCCGCTCGTTCAGAAATTAATATAAAATTCATCGTGACTCCGATTGATGAAACGATTTCACCAATGTGCACAGAAACCATTTCTGCACGTTTTAAAGTCAAAATAAATTTTCCTGAATCCGAATTCAGTGGTTTCCAAAAATGTCCATCCCTATGTCATTTTAGGAAATCCTACTCCCTTACTCTTATTTAAGAAGTCCAACTCCTTAGTTCATTAAATTTAACTCTTTAAATTTAACTATCTCAACGGGGATTAAAACTCCATTACACTGTGTGACCCTCAATGGTTCAGGGATACAGCTAGCCGTGGGCTCACAACTCCTTGTGACTCGGAACAACACTTTCCGACTTGCCCAATGAATCATGGTAAAGCGCCTAGCAACATCGCCCCATGATTCCCTAGGTATCACTGATAGTGCCTACAAGAACCAGTAGATTTTGGTTAGCGTACAGTACGGTCCCTTCATCCATATATCCCGATCGAATCAACAACCATTGGTATATCGAGAGTCGCTCAAGATTCGATAACTATGCAATGCATCTTGAAGATCAAATTAGTGACATCGCATGTGCTACTAAGAAACCATTTCTTAAATCACATCAAGTACTCTGGCCAGAGATTTGTCACACTAATATCTCCTCAGATCGCATAGGATATCCACACTCGCAAGTATGTGGTGAATCCTTGACAACAATGCATTGACTCCTATATGTGTCGTAACTGTACCCAATCTCGACACCTGATGACCCCTTCAGAGTCGGTAAACGAGTCAAAGCACAGTACTAGCATATAGAGTCTCCATGATGTTTCAAGTCGTAAGGACTAATGGTGTACAACCAAAACCGCGGACTTTATCCACTCGATAAGTGATAACCACTTGGAAAGTCCGGATAGGGTAGTTCGACTATTCATCCTATGAATATCCATTTGCATGCTTCGAACATCTCCATGTTCCCTACCAATGAAACGTGGTACTCCGCATCGCAAATGCTAGTCTCAAACTCGAGCGATCCTTATCCTTATTATCGGACGGCTCAATCGACTAGGAACGGTTTTAGAATATACAGTGACTATAAGATGTATTTCATGATAGACATCTCCATGTTCTACCACATCTTACATACACTATAGTATATTCAAGGTCTTTATCAAAACAACAATAGTATATCACAATATAACAATATGAAGTAATATAAAGTCATTGCCATAAAAGTGTAAATAATATTAAACAAAAGATTGTTTATACAAAGAGTCAACAAAGCCCATAGCCACACAGTTGGCTCACTGGGCACCCACTCTTACAATCTCCCACTTGCCCTATAGCCAACTAGTCATACTACGTAGACCCATTGCTTCGCGATGTTTGTCAAACAATGGTCCTGGCAAAGGTTTAGTAAGTGGATCAGCGATATTGTCTGCAGAGGCCACTCGTTCGACACTGATGTCTCCTCTTTCCACAATCTCCCGGATTATGTGGTATTTCCTCAGTACGTGTTTGGATCTTTGATGAGACCTTGGTTCCTTTGCTTGAGCAACGGCACCCGTGTTGTCGCAGTACTCCGGGACTGGACCCACAAATTCAGGAATGACGCCCAACTCTTGGACGAAATTCCTCATCCAAACGGCCTCTTTAGCAGCAGCTGATGCTGCAATGTATTCAGCCTCAGTGGTGGAATCCGCTGTGGTGTCCTGCTTGGAACTCTTCCAAGAGACAGCACCGCCATTGAGCATGAACACAAATCCAGAGGTTGACTTCGAGTCATCCACATCACTTTGGAAGCTAGAGTCGGTATAGCCTTCCAGTTTGAGTTCTCGTCCTCCATAAACCATGAATATATTCTTAGTCCTTCGCAAGTACTTAAGAATGTCCTTCACGGCTTTCCAATGCATCTGACCAGGATTAGACTGATATCTGCTCGTGACACTCAGAGCAAATGCTACATCCGGTCTGGTAGATATCATCCCATACATGATACTACCTATAGCTGACGCATATGGTACATGTGTCATATTCTCTATCTCTGCATCAGTCTTGGGACACATAGACTTGGATAGAGAAACTCCATGACACATGGGTAGATGTCCTCTCTTGGACCCATCCATTGAAAACCGTTTCAATATGGTATCGATGTAGGTTGATTGAGTGAGTCCTATCATTCTCTTAGATCTATCCCTATAGATCTGTATCCCAAGAATGTAGGATGCCTCACCCAAATCCTTCATCGAAAATCTACCTGATAACCATATCTTTGTTGACTGCAACATCCCTACATCATTCCCAATGAGTAGGATGTCATCAACATAAAGTACTAAGAATGTCACCGCATCCTTAACTACCTTTTTGTACACGCAAGGTTCCTCCGGGTTCTTGATGAAACCAAAGTCTTTAATTGTTTCATCAAATTTCTGGTTCCAACTTCTTGATGCTTGTTTTAGACCATAAATTGATCTCTGAAGCTTGCATACCTTATGCTCGCTTCCTATGGATGTGTACCCCTCAGGCTGCTTCATATAGATTTCTTCCTTAATGTCTCCATTAAGAAAAGCAGTCTTCACATCCATTTGCCATATCTCATAGTCATACCATGCAGCTATGGCAATAAGGATTCTTATGGACTTGAACATAGCAACTGGTGAAAAGGTTTCATCATAGTCAACTCCTTGCCTTTGAGTATAACCTTTCGCCACCAATCGCGCCTTGTAGGTCAATACCTTACCATCAGGCCCAAGCTTTCTTTTGTAGATCCATTTACACCCTATTGGAACAATTCCATCGGGAGGATCCACTAAAGTCCAGACTTGGTTAGTATGCATCGAATCCAATTCTGACTGCATAGCTTCAAGCCATAAATTCGAATCCGCATCAGAAATTGCTTCCTTGAAGCTTCTTGGATCACATCCAATGTCGGGTTCATCTTGACCCTCTTCAAGAAGAAGACCATATCGAACTGGAGGTCTAGAAGTCCTCTCGGATCTTCTAGGTGCAGGCGTGTCCAGCAATGGTTCCTGAGGTGTGGGATCGTTATTTTGTATTTCGGGTTCTTCTCGAACTTCTTCGAGTTCCATCATCTCGCCTTTCTTATCCAATAAGAACTCCTTCTCCAAGAAGGTGGCATTCCGCGAAACAAACACCTTTGTTTCAGCAGGATAATAGAAATAATATCCGATTGAATTCTTCGGATACCCCACAAAATAACACAAGCTGGATCGACTATCCAACTTATCTCCCACTGTCCGCTTCACGTAAGCAGGACATCCCCAAATCCTCAAGTACGAATACTTAGGAGCTTTGCCATTCCATAACTCGTATGGTGTTTTGTCCACTGCTTTAGTGTGGACGTTGTTCAACAACAATACCGCCGTTTCAAGCGCATAGCCCCAAAACGAAGGTGGAAGCTCAGTGAAGCTCATCATAGATCGAACCATGTCCAACAAAGTTCGATTACGACGCTCCGATACACCATTAAGTTGTGGTGTCATAGGAGGAGTCCACTGAGAGAGAATCCCATTCTCTTTCAGATAGTCCAAAAACTCGGTACTCAAGTATTCTCCACCTCGATCCGATCGAAGTGCTTTAATACTTTTACCTAGCTTGTTTTCTACTTCAGCCTTGAATTCTTTGAACTTTTCAAATGCTTCAGACTTATATTTCATTAAATATAAATACCCATACCTTGAATAATCGTCAGTAAAGGTAATGAAGTAGGTGTGGCCATATTGAGTCCCAACTCTAAATGGTCCACAAACATCTGTATGGATCAAATCCAACAGATTTTGACTACGTTCAGGCTTCCCCTTAAAAGGAGATTTAGTCATTTTCCCTTTTAGGCAGGATTCACAACTAGGTAGAGAGTTAATATCAGACATATCAAACATGCCCTCTCCCACTAGCTTGTTCATCCTCCTTGAGGAAATATGACCTAGTCTAGCGTGCCAAAGGTTTGCCGGGTTTTGACTATCGATTTTCCTTTTGTTTGTTGTCGCCGGTTTGTCAATACAATTTACTGGAACGTCTTTTAGTTTTAAATTGTATAGATCGTTTTCAAGTTGTCCATTTCCAATTAAACATTCATTCTTGTAAATACTGCAAATCCCATTCACAAAATTACAAGAATAACCATCTCTATCAAGCATAGAAATAGAAATAATGTTTTTAATTAAATCTGGCACAAATAAAACATCTCTCAACAATAATTTAAAACCATTCTGCAAAATCAAACAAACATCTCCAATGGCCGTAGCTTCAACTCTGGAACCATTCCCGAGCCTCAGCTGGGTCTCACCCATTCTAAGCCTGCGACTTCTTGTCATCACCTGCAAATCATTGCAAATGTGAGAACCACATCCGGTATCCAATACCCAAGAAGTTGTATTAAGTGACATGTTTATTTCGATATAGAACATACCCTTTGCAGTTCCCAACTGCTCAAGATACTCCTTGCAGTTGCGCTTCCAATGACCCGGCTTCTTGCAGTAATGGCAAACATCCTTGGATTTTCCATCGTTTGAAGCCTTTGTCTTTTGCTTCTTCTCGGGTTCCACTTTCTTGGGTGGGGCAGAACGTTTCTTGCCCTTCATACTTGGCCCCTTCTTAGCAGAAGATGAGGAGCCCACCAAGAAAGCTGGCTTATCCTTCTTAAGTGTGGATTCATATGTAACGAGCATATTGACCATCTCTTCAAGGGTGGCCTCTATCTTGTTCATATTAAAATTTATCACGAATCCATCAAATGAAGAAGGAAGAGATAGAAGCAGCAAGTCCACATTGAGTTCATGCTCCAACACCAAATCAAGGGTCGCTAACTTCTGTATGAGCCAAATCACTCGTACCCCATGATCACGGACCGAAGTCCCTTCACGCATGCGGCACGTCATCAACTCCTTAACAGTAGAGAACCTTTCAGCCCTCGACTGAGCCCCAAAAAGTTCCTTGAGTTGCGTGTGAATGTCAGCAGCATTCACCGTGTCCTCAAATCGCCTCTGGAGTTCATCAGACATCGAGGCTTGCATATAGCATTTGGTCTTGATGTCATGGTCACACCATGCATCAAGTTTGGCCAATTCCTCCGGACTTATGTCAGCTGGTGCTTCCTTCGGAGGTGCTTTCTCTAACACGTAGAGCATTTTCTCCGAAGTTAAGACAATCTTCAACTTTCGGAACCATTCCGTATAGTTGGCGCCAGTCAGCTTGTTTTGTTCGAGGATCGAGAATAAAGGATTTCGCGAATTCATTGTATGAAATACTGAAAAGGAAAAACAGACATATATCAATGATTGTTTAACAATTTACTAAGACATAAAATAGGCGAATTTAATTTTATGAATCTCACTCCCACTATTTTAACGATTTCACCACCCTCTAGTGAAAACGGGAAACTTTTTCCTTAGTGAGAACATGGAGTCCAATTGACAAACTTATGGTCCCGAATAATATCAGCCAACCATAATTCTCAAAAGGTAGAGCCCAATTGCTTCCAAAGCAACCCCCATGTATTTACCTCATGTCCAATAAGGGCCCAATAATATGACGCCGTTTAAAGTGACATGTCAAGATGACCCATCAATATTAAGTTGTGATGGACGGTCGCCATGTGGATCCCCCAATAATATGAGCCGATCCCATGGGAGTTCCACCCAACTTACAACATTTGTCGATCCAATGTACAGCTTTCCGACGAACGGGCCCCCCAATAATATGAGCCGGACCGTATCCGCGGGTAGCATCACATACATTGACCGTTGATGGAAGGTAGGAACATTTAAACAATATTTAAATTTCCTTTATTTATCTTGATATAAATTTTAAATCATATTTAAAATGAGGGATTTTATTTATAAAAATATTTGTCTCATCATTTTAATTTATTGCATGCATTGCCGGATTCACGCAATTTATGTCTAAACATGCATACAATCATAATATCACATATTATATAGGATGATCGATTCCATTTCTAATTGACCCGTGGTTGCCAATCACGGGTCTTAGTCCAATCTGTAAGAGTGGGTGCCCAGTGAGCCAACTGTGTGGCTATGGGCTTTGTTGACTCTTTGTATAAACAATCTTTTGTTTAATATTATTTACACTTTTATGGCAATGACTTTATATTACTTCATATTGTTATATTGTGATATACTATTGTTGTTTTGATAAAGACCTTGAATATACTATAGTGTATGTAAGATGTGGTAGAACATGGAGATGTCTATCATGAAATACATCTTATAGTCACTGTATATTCTAAAACCGTTCCTAGTCGATTGAGCCGTCCGATAATAAGGATAAGGATCGCTCGAGTTTGAGACTAGCATTTGCGATGCGGAGTACCACGTTTCATTGGTAGGGAACATGGAGATGTTCGAAGCATGCAAATGGATATTCATAGGATGAATAGTCGAACTACCCTATCCGGACTTTCCAAGTGGTTATCACTTATCGAGTGGATAAAGTCCGCGGTTTTGGTTGTACACCATTAGTCCTTACGACTTGAAACATCATGGAGACTCTATATGCTAGTACTGTGCTTTGACTCGTTTACCGACTCTGAGGGGGTCATCAGGTGTCGAGATTGGGTACAGTTACGACACATATAGGAGTCAATGCATTGTTGTCAAGGATTCACCACATACTTGCGAGTGTGGATATCCTATGCGATCTGAGGAGATATTAGTGTGACAAATCTCTGGCCAGAGTACTTGATGTGATTTAAGAAATGGTTTCTTAGTAGCACATGCGATGTCACTAATTTGATCTTCAAGATGCATTGCATAGTTATCGAATCTTGAGCGACTCTCGATATACCAATGGTTGTTGATTCGATCGGGATATATGGATGAAGGGACCGTACTGTACGCTAACCAAAATCTACTGGTTCTTGTAGGCACTATCAGTGATACCTAGGGAATCATGGGGCGATGTTGCTAGGCGCTTTACCATGATTCGTTGGGCAAGTCGGAAAGTGTTGTTCCGAGTCACAAGGAGTTGTGAGCCCACGGCTAGCTGTATCCCTGAACCATTGAGGGTCACACAGTGTAATGGAGTTTTAATCCCCGTTGAGATAGTTAAATTTAAAGAGTTAAATTTAATGAACTAAGGAGTTGGACTTCTTAAATAAGAGTAAGGGAGTAGGATTTCCTAAAATGACATAGGGATGGACATTTTTGGAAACCACTGAATTCGGATTCAGGAAAATTTATTTTGACTTTAAAACGTGCAGAAATGGTTTCTGTGCACATTGGTGAAATCGTTTCATCAATCGGAGTCACGATGAATTTTATATTAATTTCTGAACGAGCGGGCTTTGCTTGTCGGGCCCCAGCTTATGACTAATGGGCCCTAAGGTGTTAGTGGCCTGCATTATAAATAAGTTATTTCAGTACAGAAATTACACACAACAGGTCATTTTTTTGAGAGCAATTTTTCGAAAACCCTAGCCTCTCAAAACGTTTTTTTGGCCGCCCCCTCCCTACTCTGTCAGAGAAAATTCCGGTCTGTGATTTTGAATCGCAGTAAGGAATAACGAATCAAATTCGTGTATTCTCTTCGCAGAAAACTTCTGATAGATTTTCTAGTGCAATCTATCAGAGGGATTAAACCTCTGTTCGTGGACCTGATTGAAGGCGTTCATCGGTTCCAGGGAGAGACAACAAGAGCAGAATTGTTCTGTTGGTGTCCATTAATCTCGTTGCGAGATTTGAGGTAAAATTTATTTAAATTGTTATTTAAATTTTACACACACGTAATTCAATCGATGAACGGTTGATACCCATACCATGGAAACGTTCCATGAAAATTTTTAAACTTCCGCTGCACCGGGTATCAATCGTAATTGGTCTGGAACTCGCCAGTTTTCCAACAGTGGTATCAGAGCCAGGTTGCTCAGATCAATCGATTGAATAATCAATTGTACAAAATTTTTGAGTCTCGGTTTATGAAACAAAATAAATATTTTAATAAAAAAAATTTTTTTTCGGGGCAAAACCCGGGCAGCGATTGGATCGCTGCCCGGTGGGGCAGCAATTGTTGCTGCCCGGGCAGCGCACGGCGCCGCCCAAAGGGGCGCACAGCGCCGCCCAAGGCGGCGACCGTCGCCGCCCAGGGCGGCGCACGGCGCGCCCAGGGCAGCGCTGTGCGCTGCCCAGCGCAGCGCTGGGCGCTGCGCAGGGCAGCGCTCGGCGCTGCCCAGGGGCGGCGCTCGGCGCCGCCCAGGGCAGCGCACGGCGCCGCCCAGGGGCGGCGCCAGGCGCTGCCCTAAGGGGGCAGCCGGGCTGCCCCCGGCCCGCGCCCCGGGTGCGGGCCGACCCGGGAGTGTCCCGGGTGGCCCGCGGGAAAAATTAATTTTTTAATTTTTTTTTTTTTTTTTTTTTTTATTAATTTTAATATTTAAAATTTTATTTTTGGTCCGGTCAAAAATTGTTTTTGATTGGTTCACGAGATTTCGGATCGAATTGTTCGAGTCCGTAAATTTTAAAATTGATTTTGGATAAATTTGAATTTTTGGAAAATTTTAATATTTTATCCGTAAATTGAATTTTGAAATCAATTATTTTGGTACAATTGATGATAAGATATGATCTTATGATATATTAGATAAAATATGATTTTATTTGTAAAATTGGATTTTATAGATAAAATATGATTTTATTTGATATGGAGATAAAATATGATTTTATATGTGAAATGTGATTTTATATATAAAATATGATTTTATCTTGTTTAAATTTGAATTGCCACAGCATGTTATCCAATAAATTAATTTTGAATTAAATGTTATTGGATAAGGATGATCGATTGCCATGACCAATTTTGTAGGTGTATGTTAGGAATTTACATTTTGTCTTTATTGTTGTTGGTTTTATTAATGGGCCTGGTTTATGGCCCGATATGAATGTCATATGTAATAAAAGTGGGCTTGGTTTATAGCCCGTTCCCACCCCCTAAAATGTATCCCCTACTTGTCATTGTTATTAATTGTAAATACATTAGATTTAGTGGGAGATCAAGATTTGAAGATGGTGGGCCCAGCAGACAATGAAGACTGAAGAAATGTAAATTGGAAGCATATGTAATAGGATTGCATTTGCATACTGCATATTACCTAGGATTGGACTAAGACCCGTGATTGGCAACCACGGGTCAATTAGAAATGGAATCGATCATCCTATATAATATGTGATATTATGATTGTATGCATGTTTAGACATAAATTGCGTGAATCGGCAATGCATGCAATAAATTAAAAATGATGAGACAAATATTTTTATAAATAAAATCCCTCATTTTAAATATGATTTAAAATTTATATCAAGATAAATAAAGGAAATTTAAATATTGTTTAAATGTTCCTACCTTCCATCAACGGTCAATGTATGTGATGCTACCCGCGGATACGGTCCGGCTCATATTATTGGGGGGGCCCGTTCGTCGGAAAGCTGTACATTGGATCGACAAATGTTGTAAGTTGGGTGGAACTCCCATGGGATCGGCTCATATTATTGGGGGATCCACATGGCGACCGTCCATCACAACTTAATATTGATGGGTCATCTTGACATGTCACTTTAAACGGCGTCATATTATTGGGCCCTTATTGGACATGAGGTAAATACATGGGGGTTGCTTTGGAAGCAATTGGGCTCTACCTTTTGAGAATTATGGTTGGCTGATATTATTCGGGACCATAAGTTTGTCAATTGGACTCCATGTTCTCACTAAGGAAAAAGTTTCCCGTTTTCACTAGAGGGTGGTGAAATCGTTAAAATAGTGGGAGTGAGATTCATAAAATTAAATTCGCCTATTTTATGTCTTAGTAAATTGTTAAACAATCATTGATATATGTCTGTTTTTCCTTTTCAGTATTTCACACAATGAATTCGCGAAATCCTTTATTCTCGATCCTCGAACAAAACAAGCTGACTGGCGCCAACTATACGGAATGGTTCCGGAAGTTGAAGATTGTCTTAACTTCGGAGAAAATGCTCTACGTGTTAGAGAAAGCACCTCCGAAGGAAGCACCAGCTGACATAAGTCCGGAGGAATTGGCCAAACTTGATGCATGGTGTGACCATGACATCAAGACCAAATGCTATATGCAAGCCTCGATGTCTGATGAACTCCAGAGGCGATTTGAGGACACGGTGAATGCTGCTGACATTCACACGCAACTCAAGGAACTTTTTGGGGCTCAGTCGAGGGCTGAAAGGTTCTCTACTGTTAAGGAGTTGATGACGTGCCGCATGCGTGAAGGGACTTCGGTCCGTGATCATGGGGTACGAGTGATTTGGCTCATACAGAAGTTAGCGACCCTTGATTTGGTGTTGGAGCATGAACTCAATGTGGACTTGCTGCTTCTATCTCTTCCTTCTTCATTTGATGGATTCGTGATAAATTTTAATATGAACAAGATAGAGGCCACCCTTGAAGAGATGGTCAATATGCTCGTTACATATGAATCCACACTTAAGAAGGATAAGCCAGCTTTCTTGGTGGGCTCCTCATCTTCTGCTAAGAAGGGCCAAGTATGAAGGGCAAGAAACGTTCTGCCCCACCCAAGAAAGTGGAACCCGAGAAGAAGCAAAAGACAAAGGCTTCAAACGATGGAAAATCCAAGGATGTTTGCCATTACTGCAAGAAGCCGGGTCATTGGAAGCGCAACTGCAAGGAGTATCTTGAGCAGTTGGGAACTGCAAAGGGTATGTTCTATATCGAAATAAACATGTCACTTAATACAACTTCTTGGGTATTGGATACCGGATGTGGTTCTCACATTTGCAATGATTTGCAGGTGATGACAAGAAGTCGCAGGCTTAGAATGGGTGAGACCCAGCTAAGGCTCGGGAATGGTTCCAGAGTTGAAGCTACGGCCATTGGAGATGTTTGTTTGATTTTGCAGAATGGTTTTAAATTATTGTTGAGAGATGTTTTATTTGTGCCAGATTTAATTAAAAACATTATTTCTATTTCTATGCTTGATAGAGATGGTTATTCTTGTAATTTTGTGAATGGGATTTGCAGTATTTACAAGAATGAATGTTTAATTGGAAATGGACAACTTGAAAACGATCTATATAATTTAAAACTAAAAGACGTTCCAGTGAATTGTATTGACAAACCGGCGACAACAAACAAAAGGAAAATCGATAGTCAAAACCCGGCAAACCTTTGGCACGCTAGACTAGGTCATATTTCCTCAAGGAGGATGAACAAGCTAGTGGGAGAGGGCATGTTTGATATGTCTGATATTAACTCTCTACCTACTTGTGAATCCTGCCTAAAGGGAAAATGACTAAATCTCCTTTTAAGGGGAAGCCTGAACGTAGTCAAAATCTGTTGGATTTGATCCATACAGATGTTTGTGGTCCATTTAGAGTAGGGACTCAACATGGCCACACCTACTTCATTACCTTTACTGATGATTATTCTAGGTATGGGTATTTATATTTAATGAAATATAAGTCTGAAGCATTTGAAAAGTTCAAAGAATTCAAGGCTGAAGTAAAACAAGCTAGGTAAAAGTATTAAAGCACTTCGATCGGATCGAGGTGGAGAATACTTGAGTACCGAATTTTTGGACTATCTAAAAGAGAATGGGATTCTCTCTCAGTGGACTCCTCCTATGACACCACAGCTTAATGGTGTATCGGAGCGCCGTAATCGAACTTTGTTGGACATGGTTCGATCTATGATGAGCTTCACTGAGCTTCCACCTTCGTTTTGGGGCTATGCGCTTGAAACGGCGGTTGTTGTTGAATAACGTCCACACTAAAGCAGTGGACAAAACACCATACGAGTTATGGAATGGCAAAGCTCCTAAGTATTCGTACTTGAGGATTTGGGGATGTCCTGCTTACGTGAAGCGGACAGTGGGAGATAAGTTGGATAGTCGATCCAGCTTGTGTTATTTTGTGGGGTATCCGAAGAATTCAATCGGATATTATTTCTATTATCCTGCTGAAACAAAGGTGTTTGTTTCACGGAATGCCACCTTCTTGGAGAAGGAGTTCTTATTGGATAAGAAAGGCGAGATGATGGAACTCGAAGAAGTTCGAGAAGAACCCGAAATACAAAATAACGATCCCACACCTCAGGAACCATTGCTGGACACGCCTGCACCTAGAAGATCCGAGAGGACTTCTAGACCTCCAGTTCGATATGGTCTTCTTCTTGAAGAGGGTCAAGATGAACCCGACATTGGATGTGATCCAAGAAGCTTCAAGGAAGCAATTTCTGATGCGGATTCGAATTTATGGCTTGAAGCTATGCAATCAGAATTGGATTCGATGCATACTAACCAAGTCTGGACTTTAGTGGATCCTCCCGATGGAATTGTTCCAATAGGGTGTAAATGGATCTACAAAAGAAAGCTTGGGCCTGATGGTAAGGTATTGACCTACAAGGCGCGATTGGTGGCGAAAGGTTATACTCAAAGGCAAGGAGTTGACTATGATGAAACCTTTTCACCAGTCGCAATGTTCAAGTCCATAAGAATCCTAATTGCCATAGCTGCATGGTATGACTATGAGATATGGCAAATGGATGTGAAGACTGCTTTTCTTAATGGAGACATTAAGGAAGAAATCTATATGAAGCAGCCTGAGGGGTACACATCCATGGGAAGCGAGCATAAGGTATGCAAGCTTCAGAGATCAATTTATGGTCTAAAACAAGCATCAAGAAGTTGGAACCAGAAATTTGATGAAACAATAAAGACTTTGGTTTCATCAAGAACCCGGAGGAACCTTGCGTGTACAAGAAAGTTTAAGGATGCGGTGACATTCTTAGTACTTTATGTTGATGACATCCTACTCATTGGGAATGATGTAGGGATGTTGCAGTCAACAAAGATATGGTTATCAGGTAGATTTTCGATGAAGGATTTGGGTGAGGCATCCTACATTCTTGGGATACAGATCTATAGGGATAGATCTAAGAGAATGATAGGACTCACTCAATCAACCTACATCGATACCATATTGAAACGGTTTTTCAATGGATGGGTCCAAGAGAGGACATCTACCCATGTGTCATGGAGTTTCTCTATCCAAGTCTATGTGTCCCAAGACTGATGCAGAGATAGAGAATATGACACATGTACCATATGCGTCAGCTATAGGTAGTATCATGTATGGGATGATATCTACCAGACCGGATGTAGCATTTGCTCTGAGTGTCACGAGCAGATATCAGTCTAATCCTGGTCAGATGCATTGGAAAGCCGTGAAGGACATTCTTAAGTACTTGCGAAGGACTAAGAATATGTTCATGGTTTATGGAGGACGAGAACTCAAACTGGAAGGCTATACCGACTCTAGCTTCCAAAGTGATGTGGATGACTCGAAGTCAACCTCTGGATTTGTGTTCATGCTCAATGGCGGTGCTGTCTCTTGGAAAAGTTCCAAGCAGGACACCACAGCGGATTCCACCACTGAGGCTGAATACATTGCAGCATCAGCTGCTGCTAAAGAGGCCGTTTGGATGAGGAATTTCGTCCAAGAGTTGGGCGTCATTCCTGAATTTGTTGGTCCAGTCCCGGTGTACTGCGACAACACGGGTGCCGTTGCTCAAGCAAAGGAACCAAGGTCTCATCAAAGATCCAAACACGTACTGAGGAAATACCACATAATCCGGGAGATTGTGGAAAGAGGAGACATCAGTGTCGAACGAGTGGCCTCTGCAGACAATATCGCTGATCCACTTACTAAGCCTTTGCCAGGACCATTGTTTGACAAACATCGCGAAGCAATGGGTCTACGTAGTATGACTAGTTGGCTATAGGGCAAGTGGGAGATTGTAAGAGTGGGTGCCCAGTGAGCCAACTGTGTGGCTATGGGCTTTGTTGACTCTTTGTATAAACAATCTTTTGTTTAATATTATTTACACTTTTATGGCAATGACTTTATATTACTTCATATTGTTATATTGTGATATACTATTGTTGTTTTGATAAAGACCTTGAATATACTATAGTGTATGTAAGATGTGGTAGAACATGGAGATGTCTATCATGAAATACATCTTATAGTCACTGTATATTCTAAAACCGTTCCTAGTCGATTGAGCCGTCCGATAATAAGGATAAGGATCGCTCGAGTTTGAGACTAGCATTTGCGATGCGGAGTACCACGTTTCATTGGTAGGGAACATGGAGATGTTCGAAGCATGCAAATGGATATTCATAGGATGAATAGTCGAACTACCCTATCCGGACTTTCCAAGTGGTTATCACTTATCGAGTGATAAAGTCCGCGGTTTTGGTTGTACACCATTAGTCCTTACGACTTGAAACATCATGGAGACTCTATATGCTAGTACTGTGCTTTGACTCGTTTACCGACTCTGAGGGGGTCATCAGGTGTCGAGATTGGGTACAGTTACGACACATATAGGAGTCAATGCATTGTTGTCAAGGATTCACCACATACTTGCGAGTGTGGATATCCTATGCGATCTGAGGAGATATTAGTGTGACAAATCTCTGGCCAGAGTACTTGATGTGATTTAAGAAATGGTTTCTTAGTAGCACATGCGATGTCACTAATTTGATCTTCAAGATGCATTGCATAGTTATCGAATCTTGAGCGACTCTCGATATACCAATGGTTGTTGATTCGATCGGGATATATGGATGAAGGGACCGTACTGTACGCTAACCAAAATCTACTGGTTCTTGTAGGCACTATCAGTGATACCTAGGGAATCATGGGGCGATGTTGCTAGGCGCTTTACCATGATTCGTTGGGCAAGTCGGAAAGTGTTGTTCCGAGTCACAAGGAGTTGTGAGCCCACGGCTAGCTGTATCCCTGAACCATTGAGGGTCACACAGTGTAATGGAGTTTTAATCCCCGTTGAGATAGTTAAATTTAAAGAGTTAAATTTAATGAACTAAGGAGTTGGACTTCTTAAATAAGAGTAAGGGAGTAGGATTTCCTAAAATGACATAGGGATGGACATTTTTGGAAACCACTGAATTCGGATTCAGGAAAATTTATTTTGACTTTAAAACGTGCAGAAATGGTTTCTGTGCACATTGGTGAAATCGTTTCATCAATCGGAGTCACGATGAATTTTATATTAATTTCTGAACGAGCGGGCTTTGCTTGTCGGGCCCCAGCTTATGACTAATGGGCCCTAAGGTGTTAGTGGCCTGCATTATAAATAAGTTATTTCAGTACAGAAATTACACACAACAGGTCATTTTTTTGAGAGCAATTTTTCGAAAACCCTAGCCTCTCAAAACGTTTTTTTGGCCGCCCCCTCCCTACTCTGTCAGAGAAAATTCCGGTCTGTGATTTTGAATCGCAGTAAGGAATAACGAATCAAATTCGTGTATTCTCTTCGCAGAAAACTTCTGATAGATTTTCTAGTGCAATCTATCAGAGGGATTAAACCTCTGTTCGTGGACCTGATTGAAGGCGTTCATCGGTTCCAGGGAGAGACAACAAGAGCAGAATTGTTCTGTTGGTGTCCATTAATCTCGTTGCGAGATTTGAGGTAAAATTTATTTAAATTGTTATTTAAATTTTACACACACGTAATTCAATCGATGAACGGTTGATACCCATACCATGGAAACGTTCCATGAAAAATTTTTAAACTTCCGCTGCACCGGGTATCAATCGTAATTGGTCTGGGAACTCGCCAGTTTTCCAACACAATCCTAGGTAATATGCAGTATGCAAATGCAATCCTATTACATATGCTTCCAATTTACATTTCTTCAGTCTTCATTGTCTGCTGGGCCCACCATCTTCAAATCTTGATCTCCCACTAAATCTAATGTATTTACAATTAAATAACAATGACAAGTAGGGGATACATTTTTAGGGGGTGGGAACGGGCTATAAACCAAGCCCACTTTTATTACATATGACATTCATATCGGGCCATAAACCAGGCCCATTAATAAAACCAACAACAATAAAGACAAAATGTAAATTCCTAACATACACCTACAAAATTGGTCATGGCAATCGATCATCCTTATCCAATAACATTTAATTCAAAATTAATTTATTGGATAACATGCTGTGGCAATTCAAATTTAAACAAGATAAAATCATATTTTATATATAAAATCACATTTCACATATAAAATCATATTTTATCTCCATATCAAATAAAATCATATTTTATCTATAAAATCCAATTTTACAAATAAAATCATATTTTATCTAATATATCATAAGATCATATCTTATCATCAATTGTACCAAAATAATTGATTTCAAAATTCAATTTACGGATAAAATATTAAAATTTTCCAAAAATTCAAATTTATCCAAAATCAATTTTAAAATTTACGGACTCGAACAATTCGATCCGAAATCTCGTGAACCAATCAAAAACAATTTTTGACCGGACCAAAAATAAAATTTTAAATATTAAAATTAATAAAAATTAAAAATTAATTTTTCCCGCGGGCCACCCGGGACACTCCCGGGTTGGCCCGCACCCGGGGCGCGGGCCGGGGGCAGCCCGGCTGCCCCCTTAGGGCAGCGCCTGGCGCCGCCCCTGGGCGGCGCCGTGCGCTGCCCTGGGCGGCGCCGAGCGCCGCCCTGCGCAGCGCCCAGCGCTGCGCTGGGCGGCGCCGAGCGCCGCCCCTGGGCAGCGCCGAGCGCTGCCCTGCGCAGCGCCCAACGCTGCGCTGGGCAGCGCACAGCGCTGCCCTGGGCGGCGCCGTGCGCCGCCCTGGGCGGCGACGGTCGCCGCCTTGGGCGGCGCTGTGCGCCCCCTTTGGGCGGCGCCGTGCGCCGCCCGGGGCAGCAACAATTGCTGCCCCACCGGGCAGCGATCCAATCGCTGCCCGGGTTTTGCCCCGAAAATTTTTTTTTTTTTATTAAAAATATTTATTTTGTTTCATAAACCGAGACTCAAAAATTTTGTACAATTGATTATTCAATCGATTGATCTGAGCAACCTGGCTCTGATACCACTGTTGGAAAACTGGCGAGTTCCCAGACCAATTACGATTGATACCCGGTGCAGCGGAAGTTTAAAAATTTTTTCATGGAACGTTTCCATGGTATGGGTATCAACCGTTCATCGATTGAATTACGTGTGTGTAAAATTTAAATAACAATTAAATAAATTTTACCTCAAATCTCGCAACGAGATTAATGGACACCAACAGAACAATTCTGCTCTTGTTGTCTCTCCCTGGAACCGATGAACGCCTTCAATCAGGTCCACGAACAGAGGTTTAATCCCTCTGATAGATTGCACTAGAAAATCTATCAGAAGTTTTCTGCGAAGAGAATACACGAATTTGATTCGTTATTCCTTACTGCGATTCAAAATCACAGACCGGAATTTTCTCTGACAGAGTAGGGAGGGGGCGGCCAAAAACGTTTTTGAGAGGCTAGGGTTTTCGAAAAATTGCTCTCAAAATAATGACCTGTTGTGTGTAATTTCTGTACTGAAATAACTTATTTATAATGCAGGCCACTAACACCTTAGGGCCCATTAGTCATAAGCTGGGGCCCGACAAGCAAAGCCCGCTCGTTCAGAAATTAATATAAAATTCATCGTGACTCCGATTGATGAAACGATTTCACCAATGTGCACAGAAACCATTTCTGCACGTTTTAAAGTCAAAATAAATTTTCCTGAATCCGAATTCAGTGGTTTCCAAAAATGTCCATCCCTATGTCATTTTAGGAAATCCTACTCCCTTACTCTTATTTAAGAAGTCCAACTCCTTAGTTCATTAAATTTAACTCTTTAAATTTAACTATCTCAACGGGGATTAAAACTCCATTACACTGTGTGACCCTCAATGGTTCAGGGATACAGCTAGCCGTGGGCTCACAACTCCTTGTGACTCGGAACAACACTTTCCGACTTGCCCAACGAATCATGGTAAAGCGCCTAGCAACATCGCCCCATGATTCCCTAGGTATCACTGATAGTGCCTACAAGAACCAGTAGATTTTGGTTAGCGTACAGTACGGTCCCTTCATCCATATATCCCGATCGAATCAACAACCATTGGTATATCGAGAGTCGCTCAAGATTCGATAACTATGCAATGCATCTTGAAGATCAAATTAGTGACATCGCATGTGCTACTAAGAAACCATTTCTTAAATCACATCAAGTACTCTGGCCAGAGATTTGTCACACTAATATCTCCTCAGATCGCATAGGATATCCACACTCGCAAGTATGTGGTGAATCCTTGACAACAATGCATTGACTCCTATATGTGTCGTAACTGTACCCAATCTCGACACCTGATGACCCCTTCAGAGTCGGTAAACGAGTCAAAGCACAGTACTAGCATATAGAGTCTCCATGATGTTTCAAGTCGTAAGGACTAATGGTGTACAACCAAAACCGCGGACTTTATCCACTCGATAAGTGATAACCACTTGGAAAGTCCGGATAGGGTAGTTCGACTATTCATCCTATGAATATCCATTTGCATGCTTCGAACATCTCCATGTTCCCTACCAATGAAACGTGGTACTCCGCATCGCAAATGCTAGTCTCAAACTCGAGCGATCCTTATCCTTATTATCGGACGGCTCAATCGACTAGGAACGGTTTTAGAATATACAGTGACTATAAGATGTATTTCATGATAGACATCTCCATGTTCTACCACATCTTACATACACTATAGTATATTCAAGGTCTTTATCAAAACAACAATAGTATATCACAATATAACAATATGAAGTAATATAAAGTCATTGCCATAAAAGTGTAAATAATATTAAACAAAAGATTGTTTATACAAAGAGTCAACAAAGCCCATAGCCACACAGTTGGCTCACTGGGCACCCACTCTTACACAGTTTTATTAAAAAATGTTGTTGTTGAGCATTTTTTATTCTGAAAGACAACATTTTTTGTAAAATTGTTGTATTTAAGATTTTTTTTAGCTACGACAATAGTTTTTTTACGACCAACAACATTTTTTATATACTATTGTTAATGAGAGTGTTTTTTCGAATAAAAGACAACATTTTAAAAAAACTTTTGTATAAAAGTGATGTCTTTTAATTAAAGTTTTTTTTAAAAAAAAATTACATAATAATTCTTTCCCCCAATTAAACAATCGGGATCCCAACAATACAACATATTTTCTAAGGGTGTGTTTGAAGTTATAGATAATTAATCTACCTATAAATTATCTTATCTATCTCACGTTTTTTTGTCATATTATTTATACATCTTTCAATTATTTATCTCACATCAATCAAATCATAAATTATTTATTTTACATCAATCAAATCATTGAATTTAAATTACTATATTACCCTTTATAAATAATATTATTCATATTTTTATTAATTATTAAAAAAATTAAATAATAATTTACTATTTTCATATAATATATAATCAATAAAAATCAAACAAATTATAATCTATCAATCAAATCAAATCTTATATTAACTATCATTTCTTATTTATTTTTTATTACAATATATTACTTATATCTATATTATTTATTTTGTCCAAACGGACGCTACGTATATTACCTAAGCCCCAAATTTCTTGTCCTAGCCTCTTCTTCCACGTCTTCTGCATCCGATTATTCTTCTTCTCTCCGACAACGGTGCTTTCCTCCTTCGGAGCATCTTCCTTTGTTGAATTCTTACCTTTTTTTCTTCTTTCACCACGAAGTTTTGGCTTGCCGATCCAAAAAGTGAAGAAAACACCTCGACATAGAGAGAGAGAGAGAGAGAGAGAGACGGAGGAGGTTGAAACTAAACCCTAGCTATCTATCTGGCTTCATAGCAGAGTTTTTGGGCATTTGAGCATCACAGATCATCACGCCCAACGCTTTAAGGTTAGGGACCGGTTTCTTTTTTTTTTCATACTCTTTTTTTTAGCTTTATGAAATGATGCTGACGGAGGTTTATTTCATTGTTTTGGTATTATTATTCTGGTATGTGTAGTATTCTGATTGTGAGTAATAGCCGTCGAATCTACTGAACTTGACAAGATTGAGTTTTTTTTGTGTGATTGAATTGATTTCTTTCTGGTTGGGTTGTGGCCTGTGGGTGTGTGTATTTCCATTTGGATTTAGGATCTATTATGTTTTGGTGAGTCTTGAGTAAATGCCAGTTTTTATCATGAAGTCCAACTCTGCTTCTGGGGTCTGTCAGAGGAAATTCCGAGAGTAAGAGCCACACAATGATGTTCTGGCACAGACAAGAAGCAAGCTGAGGAAACACATCTAAATAAAAATTAATAGTGATGAATTAAACAAGTTATAGAGGCATCAAAATTAATAGGTTTGTTTGTTGTGTTTTCTAGTTCCTTGAATTGATTCTAATGTATGATTATCAGTGCACAGAGACTAAAGGAGATGGGCATATGATTGATTTCAAGCTTCAATCCGAATTTTCGGACCAAGGAGATGGGCATGTGCTTTACAATATGTTTTTAGAAATTTTCAGCGTCAGGATTCTCACCATTTGTAGCTACATGCTTTAAGTATATGCATATATATATATATATATATGTGTGTGTGTGTGTGTGTGTGTGGGATTTTGAAAATATTGAAACTTATAATTAATATAATGTTGCATTGAAGGTGTTACCAAGGTGCGAAACAAACTTTGAAGACACTGAAGGTGAAAGGATTCAAAGGGACAAACAATGAAATAGACATGCTCAGATATTTGCTCAAATTCGGGCTCAAATTCAAAGGGACAAACAATGAAATAGACGTTCATCTATCATAGGATAAAGGCGCGAATGGCGTCGACATGGAAGCAACTTATAGATCCAACCTTCAGAGGTTGATACAGTTGGCGACTTCGTCTCTGCTGTCGTGGGCTCTGGCACCCAATTGTTGTTTATGTATGTTTTTCCCCCATTTTTCTTTACTCAACAATCGTTGATATCTTTTATCAGGAAACATATACAGGGTATTGATGTGAGCCATGGAGATGGGTTCCCCACAAAATTTTACTTCAATGGGGATGAATGCTCGCTGCCAACAGTTCTTTCGAGTAGTTCTTAAAGAATTTCTTCGTCCTCATTTATATTCATCGCCATATTTTTTTATATGTTGTTTTATTTGTATACGTAGGTATCATCAGTAATTGGATTCTTTATTATTTATGGTATTGTTAAAACTTAATTACATGATTGTATTATGAAACACCATCCAAATATTTATCTGTTAACCCGGGGTATTTTTCATTTCCAACCTTTATTTTTTTTCAGAATCCTAACATAAGCCTGATGATCTATTGAGAATCTAGTGAACTAGTGAAGTATATATGGAGTTAGTTTAGTTTGTTTTATATATTATTATTGATTGATCATAGGTGATTCAACGTCTCAGGATGGATCTTAGAAGACACAGCTTTCTATATAATTCACATACTTGGTTTTAGCTTTGTTTTTTTGCGGTACATGATGTACGTAATTAGTTTTTTGTATTTTGGGATTTCATGCAATACTAAAGTACATAATGTTGGCATAAAGATTAGAATTAATTTTGAGAGCCATTCAATAAAGTCTATATACACGTATGTATGTAGGAATTGCACCAAAAAATCAACAAACATTTATTATGTATAAACAAATGGAAGAAACGAAATATCATTTTTGACATATTTACATCTATACATTTTGAATAGTTGTATTGTTGTTTACTTATTCTTCTTAGTTTCTGGCTCTAAAATATAAGCATGCAGCTTCAAAGAAGACGAGAATTTTATTAGTTCAGTGCCAACAAATTAAATCAGGTGGATTACCTGACTTCTCCTTGTTACTTTTTCGTTCACTTTCAGTAGTTTGGCTCTTAATATGTGAGAAGGCAGTTTTCTTTCACCTTGATGACCTGGGGTTGTGTAAAACATGCCATAACATTTTTGTGATGATGTCAATTCCAGCATTACGAAGCAGGTCTTTCTGTGAGAGCTAACCAAGGGTTTGAATCAAATAGGTGAGAATAACATCAGTTCAAACTCAAAATTTGCTCATTATCGGTATGATATGAGTCATCAATTTGTTGCTTTTTCTCGGTGCAGTTTATCATCTTAATTATGTCTTAAATTATATGATGCTTAATTTTATAAAATATAATTTTATATTTCGGTAAATACCTAACTGCATTTTAATAGCTTGAGATGAAGTAGTTCATTCATTCCCTTTCCTTCTCCTATCCGTAATCTCATCGGTCTTATGTTCCTATCTATCCCAGTGCGTATGAGAAGTTGTCACACTAGTAGTACATAATTATTATTTGCTTTAAAGATTCTCTCTTGACTTAAAATGTGACAAGCATTGACTTGTTCAAGTATACATGTTGGAAGATGTTGTTCTTGATCTGAATTCTTATGATAGTGCAGGGTTGATGAAGCCTCGGAGTAGAAGTTGATGAATGGTTTATATTATGTTCTCGGATTACCCTAGATTTCGAGGACCAAATCTTTTAAGGGGGGGAGCGAGAATGTAGTAAACCGTATCCAGAACTTATGATTAAGTGATAATTAATCAAGTGATCTTGTTTAATTTAACACCCCGAAATCATCTTAATTGAGTTTATTTGAGTTAATCGAAGATTATAGAATTCAAGAGCCGATTTGTTTTTTATCAGGGTCAATTTTGAAATTTTTGGAAATTTCAGGGACTAAAATTCAAATATGAGACTTTATATAATATCTTAGCTCCTTTGACTCTACTTCATTCCCCTCCATCACCTCCAACACGCCATCCACCATTGTCAAAGAGAGAAACGTGACTTCAAGCTTTGTGATTTCATTTTTCGGTCGATACGTCCGTTAGAATTTAAATCCAAAGGAAGATTAGCGATTCCGGCAGCGAGAGCTTCGTTCTATCATAAGTAATTCTCTGATCAATTATACTTCATTTTTCGGATGTTGTTAGAATCGAATGAGTTTCGGTTATTATGTTATTGACCTAGTTCTTATCGTTTATTCTCAGTCGGTGTAGTGACCCTTACCTGGATCACCTACTAACAGAACTTAGACATGCAATTAACTTAATTAAACCGATATCAGAATAAAACTGTAGAAACCAAAAACAATATACAATCCCAAGGCAAGGAATCTGTAAATATCCAAATATTATACAACCAGATCGAACAGCTGAATCAATCTAATAACAACAGAATAAAACCTAGGCGAAGCTCCAGCTGGCCAACAACTGCCTAGCCCCTCTTGGATCCACCCGCCTCATCCAATCGCAAACCTGCCCCATGGAATAGGGTGTTCAGAAACACAGAGTACGAGACGTGAGCATAAAACGCTCAGTACGAGAGTATGAGTATACATGCATGCAAAGTGAACTCCCTATAAACTCGAGGTCAAGGATCAGATAAAAGAGACAGACCGGGCCCTGGTATGTAGCACGCTGTGCCGTCGCTTCAGGAGGTGGCTCCCATACCATAATACCAGTGTATATGCCGGACCCAAATCGATGGAAGTCCAACCACTAACTGGATAGGGAAAATCCCTACTAACAGACATCTCGAAGGAGATAGCTCAGTATGCAAATGAATGCAGCATAAATCAATGACATATAAACCATGCAGTCACATAATACATGCATACTCAGTCAGGATATCTCGAACAGTACTTTTGTACCTCAAATCAGTGCAAGCTCTACCTGTAACGCCCAGTTTTTATCTTAAATGAGTTTATTTGAGTTAATAAGAGATTACAGAGTTCACAAGCCGACTTGATTTTGATCAGGGTCCTTTTTGAAAAAATTGGATTTTTCAGGGACTAAAACGCAATTTTAGAGTTTAATATATTATCTACACATGAGACTAGTATTCATTTCTCCTCATCTTCTCCCTTGGGCGTGAACCACCATTGAAGACGCCTCCTTGGAGCTTTTGAGCTTTCAAAATCCAGTTCGAGCTCGATCCGTCCGTTAGAAATTAATTCTGAAGGCAGATTATCGATCACTGCAGTGAGAGCTCTGTTATATCGTAAGTTTTTCTACGATCAGATACATTCTAGTTTTTGGATGTTGTTAGAATCGTTCTAGATTCGAGTATGTTGTTCTCTACAGAGTTCTGACCGTCTATTATCTGTCGGTTTTGAATTTGAGCGACGTTCGGAATTGTTATGATTTTTGGAAGCCATTTTCGAAAATTGTGATTTGAGATTTGTTGGGATTGCCTTGTTTTGGTTGTCTTAGAATTGTTATGAGGTTATATCACTATTGAACTGTTGTCTGCATTTTCGGTTTGTTCAGTTAAAGCCGTTATGCCGTCGGTTTGAGTTTTGGAGATTTGAACCATTTTTGAAGTTGTTGAACTTGGCTTGTAAGTCGATCATGGTAATTGATCTTTGATTGTATCTGAACAGATTCGTTTGGAGTTTTCAAGCCCTGTGTTAGCAGCATTTGGTCATCGAGAATTGGACGAAGAACGGTAAAGATTTTACCTTGAACCGTTGCCTTTGTTGTTGGATTGTTTAGTTGTTGATTAAACCTTTTTTTGTAGCTTATCCAGAGTTGGAACTACTGCATTGAAAGGTAAAAGCAGAAATCGATAGCGGGATAGCATACTCGGGACAGTTGGTTCTCGAGTTTCCCTTAAAATCACATACTTGCATCTACACCCGTTCTAGCATGAGAAACTTGTGTTTTGTTGTTTTGATTGAGCTTTTGTTATATGGCTATGTTTTATGTTTCTGTTATGCATTCATCTTGAGCCAATCTTATTTTCAGCGGGCAGAACCGCCCTTTTTGTTTAGATGTTTGGGAACTATGATTGAGTGGCCTAGGTCGTAGTCGTTTCGCCTAGTGCTAGCATACTCAGTATAGTTGCTCAAAGTCTAGAGGAGTGGGATACGTGGCACCACCTCGATTGGGTGAGTCGGTGATTTGTTACGTAATCTCATCCTCGGGATCCCAAAAGCACAGCAGCAATCCCTCGTTATCAGATTTGATATCCCGGTTTAAAGACATGCATTTCATTACATCGTTATTGACTTCGTTGTTGTCTTGAAAGCATGTTTATTGTTGTATTACTTGATATGTTGTTTTTACTGGGATTATCATTCTCACCGGTTATCTGGCTGTTGCTTTGTTTTGTATGTGTACTTGGCAACAGGTGGGGCAGGATCAAGTCAGAAGAGGCATGGTTAGCTTTGAGGGAATGATGTAGAAGTGAGACTCGGTTTAGAGGTCTTGTTAGCATGACAATCTAGTTTATGTTTTGAAGCATGTTAAGAACTTGAACATGGATTGGAAGTGGTCTTGCTTGTGGTTAGAACTCTTGTATTCTGTATTCGGCTTGTAATAGCTAGCATCGATGCGTGTTCTTCACTTTTATGTATTTAAATGCTATGTTGTTGGATATATATTAGTTGGATCATGTTAGAGTTCTTTTGGTTATGTTATTGCACTTTTGGAGGCTTGTTTTGAGCCAATTCAGCAGGCCATGCGCGCCCGCGCCTCGGGTGGCACTCCCGTGCGTCCCGCACTACGTTTTTGAAGTTTTGGGCAGAGCTTCAGGCGCGCCCATGCCTCGGGTAGCGCGCCCGTGCGAGGGCTTGGGCAGGACGCCATGCGCGCCCGCGCGCCTCCTTTAAAAAAAATAAAATTTGCTCTTGGCTTTTAATTGCTTACTTAATGAATTACTCCTTTAATTTTTGTTTATAACCGAGGTCTCACATTAAGTGGTATCAGAGAGTTAAGATTCTTGGTCGAACTATAGTGAGCGGGTAGATCGAGTCTGCGTGTATTGGCTCCTCGCATGTGTTTGAATTATTTTAATTGTGTACTTAATTCCATGCGAGCATGCTTTATTATTGAGAATTATTGAATTACATGGTTATGTGATTTAATTTATAAAGCATGATCTACTTGAGATATAACTGTTTCTGTTATTAACTGGTATCCGGTATTCCAAGCGGTTGTAAGGGCACTGATTGTAGCGATTGAGATATCTCGTGTCCTAACCTTTGATTATCAGATGGGTCCTCGTCGAGTGATAAACAGAAACACACCGCCAGTTATCCCTGCGACTGAGCAAGCTAGCACTGAAGTTGATCAGTTGGATGCTTCAGCGATGCCTATGGAAACCTTGCTGAAGAGGTTTCAGTCGTTCAATCCGCCGTTATTGATGGGTTCAGAAAATCCAGTTGACTGCGAGAGTTGGTTGGATGATATGAATCAGTTGTTTGATTCCATTGACTACACCGATGACCGCCGAATCAGGTTAGTAATTCATCAGCTGCGTGGTGGTGCTAAGAGCTGGTAGATCATGAGAAAGAAAGCATTTGAGAGTAGAGGTATAAAGGTTACTTGGACTCTTTTTAAATATGAGTTTTATAAGCGGTTTTTCCATATCTCGTATCGCAAAGACAAGGGAGCAGAGTTTGCCAACCTGAGGCAAGGGAATCTGAACATTGAAGAGTATGTGGCTAAGTTGTTGGAAAACGGTGATCAGATCAATCAGAATTGATACCCGGTGCAGCGAAAGTTTAAAAATTTTATATGGAACGATTCCATATCATGGGTATCAAAACTTTACGATTAAATTGTGCGTGTAAAAATTAAATAACAATTATAAATTTTTACCTTGAAATCTCGAAACGAGATTATGGACACCAACAGATTACTCTGCTCTTGTTGTATATCCTAGGAACTGATGGACGAACAATTCTTCAATCAGGTCCACGAACAGAAGTTTAATCCCTCTGATAGATTGCACTAGAAAATCTATCAGAAGTTTCTACGAAGAGAATTAACGAATTTGATCCGTTAAACCAGACTGCAAATTCAAAATTCACATCCAACGTCGGGTTCATCTTGATCCCCTTCAAGAAGAAGACCATATCGAATAGGAGGTCTAGAAGTCCTCTCGGATCTTCTAGGTATAGGCGTGTCCATCAATGGTTCCTGAGGTGTAGGATCATTATTTTGTATCTTGGGTTCTTCTCGAATTTCTTCGAGTTCCATCATCTCGCCTTTCTTATCCAATAAGAACTCCTTCTCCAAGAAGGTGGCATTCCTTGAAACAAACACTTTTGTTTCAGTAGGATGATAGAAATAATATCCGATTGAATTCTTCGGATACCCTACAAAATAACATAAGGTGGATCGACTATCCAACTTATCTCCCACTGTCTGCTTCACGTAAGCAGGACATCCCCAAATCCTCAAGTACGAATACTTAGGAGCTTTGCCATGCCATAACTCGTATGGTGTTTTATCCACTGCTTTGGTGTGGACGTTATTCAACAACAATACCGCCGTTTCAAGCGCGTAGCCCCAAAATGAAGGTGGAAGCTCAGTGAAGCTCATCATGGATCGAACCATGTCCAACAAAGTTCGATTATGATGCTCCGATACACCATTCAGCTGAGGTGTCATAGGAGGAGTCCACTGAGAGAGAATCCCATTCTCTTTCAGATAGTCGAAAAACTCGGTACTTAAGTATTCTCCACCTCGATCCGATCGAAGTGCTTTAATACTTTTACCTAGCTTGTTTTCTACTTCAGCCTTGAATTCTTTGAACTTTTCAAATGCTTCAGACTTATATTTCATTAAATATAAATACCCATACCTTGAATAATCATTAGTAAAGGTAATGAAGTAGGTGTGGCCGAATTGAGTACCAATTCTAAATGGACCACAAACATCTGTATGGATCAAATCCAACAGATTTTGACTACGCTCAGGTTTCCCCTTAAAAGGAGATTTAGTCATTTTACCTTTCAGGCAGGACTCACAAGTAGGTAGAGAGTTAATATCAGACATATCAAACATGCCCTCTCCCACTAGCTTGTTCATCCTCCTTGAGGAAATATGACCTAGCCTTGCATGCCAAAGGTTTGCCGGGTTTTGACTATCGATTTTCTTTTTGTTCGTTGTTACCGGTTTATCAACATAATTTATTGGAACGTCTTTTAATTTTAAGTTATATATATTGTTTTCAAGTTGTCCATTTCCAATCAAACATTCATTCTTGTAAATATTGCAAATCTCATTCACAAAATTGCAAGAAAAACCATCTCTATCAAGCATAGAAACAGAAATAATGTTTTTAATCAAATCTGGAACAAATAAAACATCTCTCAAAAGTAACTTAAAATCGTTCTGCAAAATTAAATAAACATCTCCCAGAGCTTTAGCTTCAACTCTAGAACCATTTCCGAGCCTCAGCTGGGTCTCACCCATTCTAAGCTTGCGACTTCTTGTCATCACCTGCAAATCATTGCAAATGTGAGATCCACATCCGGTATCCAATACCCAAGAAGTAGTATTAAGTGAAACATTTATTTCAATATAGAACATACCCTTCACAGTTCGCAACTGCTCTAGATATTCCTTGCAGTTACGTTTCCAATGACCGGGTTTCTTGCAGTGATGGCAAACATCCTTGGACTTTTCCATGTTTGAAGCCTTTGTCTTGTTCTTCTTCTCGGGTCCGGTTTTCTAGGATGGGGCAAAACCTGCCCCATGGAATAGGGTGTTCAGAAAATACAGAGTACGAGACGTGAGCATAAAACGCTCAGTACGAGAGTATGAGTATACATGCATGCAAAGTGAACTCCCTATAGACTCGAGGTCAAGGATCAGATAACAGAGACAGACCGGGCCCTGGTATGTAGCATGTTGTGCCGTCGATTCAGGAGGTGGCTCCCATACCGAGATAACCGTGGATATGCCGGACCCAAATCGATGGAAGTCCATCCACTAACAGGATAGGGTACAACCCTAGTAACAGACATCTCGAAAGAGATACAGCAAGATGCAAATGAATGCAGCATAATATCATGGCATATAAATCATGCAGTCACATAATACATGCATACTCATTTAGGATATCTCGAACAGTACTTTCGTACCTCAAAACAGTGCAAGCTCTACCAACTCTAGGTCCACGCCTATAGTCTGCTCTACACTGCCAAATGATACTACTATTATTAAAGTGCTCTAAAAGCCTTAACTAAGCTATTGCATACTCCCAAATATTTATTGGAAGCAAAAGCTATACCTTCGTCCGTCGTTAGCCCTTTGATGTCGATGCCTCCAGAACTTGGGCACAACTCCGCTACGACTACCGAACGCCTCGCCGACCTCCGGACCAAGCCTAAGAAGACTAGAACAGCTCCAAAAGGACTAGAATGGAAAGGAGAACTCGGAATTGGCAAATGAAAGTGAAGTCTCGGCCTTCTATTTATAGACAACGATCGGAACTTCCGATCCTTGATCGGAACGTCCGAACCTCGATCGGAACGTCCGATCCTGCCATCGGAGCTTCCGAAGATCCTGATCTGCCACGTGTCAAAATATCACTTGTTGACTCCGGATAGGGGTGATCGGAGCTTCCGGTCCTGATCGGAGCTTCCGATCTTGCCACACGTCATGCCTGACGTAATATCGATCGGAGCTTCCGATCCTGTTCGGAGCTTCCTTTCCTGATCGGAGCTTCCGAACTCGCCTTCGGAGCTTCCGAACTCTACCCAAGTAATTATGATTAATTCCTTAATTACTGATTTTGGTTACGGGTTACTACATGAGTGCTACCATCAAACTTCACAAAGATGAAGCAGGAGCACCGGTAGAGGTAACTATGTATCGAAGACTCATCGAATCTCTACTTTATATTAGTGTTAGTTTACCAGACATTATGTTTGCTGTATGATTATGTGCTAGATTCCAGGCGGCACCTAAAAAATCACATTTCATTACCGCAAAACGTATTCTTAAATATCTTAAGGGTACTTCTAATGTGGTATTTGGTATCCCAGACACTCAAGTTTTAACTTAATTGGTTATTCAGATGCAGACTATGCATGTTACAAGATTGATAGGAAGAGCGCTAGTGGATCATGTCAATTTCTTGGCAACCATTTAATTTCTTGGTTCAATAAAAAGCAATCATCTATAGCTACCACGACCGGTGAAGCTGATTACTTAGCAGTCGGTAGCTGTTGCGCACAAATGCTTTGGGTTCAACAATAGCTTCGTGATTATGGAATCCAGTCGAGTGAAGCACTAATATTCTGTGACAACACAAGTGCAATTGCTATTACCCACAACACTATGATGCATTCAAGAACTAAGCACATTGATGTGCGACATCACTTTATCATGGATCATGTGCTGAAGAAGGAAAACAAATTGGAACATATCTCCACCGATCAACAAGCAGCAGATATATTCACCAAGCCACTCTCCGCCGCTAATTTTTCATACTTTCGTAATTTTCTTGGTGTAGTTGATTTAAGTTAAGACGCATATGCTTAGGAGGAATTATTTTTGGTTTGTCACGATTATATATAAAATTATACATGCATATGTACTTATTCTAACGCATAGAAATAGGGTAATAACAACTTTATTAAGCTTGAATAAATGCTACAGTATCTCTTGTTATTTCCCTATCTATCGCATTTTTCAAATATTCATCCAATGGATAAGTCCTGGGACGGATGATCAGAAGTAGCAAAAATCATAGGTCCAAATGCGATGCAGCTCTTCTAGCTCAGCTTCTAGCATCAGAAGCAAGATATCTTCAGATTTGAAAATATCTTGAGTGCTGGAAGTTCCCAGCACCCTCTTGTATCGCCGCACTAGAGCATCAAAGTAGCGAGCAAAAGTAGTAGAGAGCGGACGAGCCAGAGGAGAATGGTAGAAGCGGAGCACGTTCACCTTATTCCATTCACGCATCGTCCTTCTAAAGACCCGATCTTCAATGTTCCATTTCCGACCATGTAGTGCAGCTGCATAAAATTCTGCATGAAAATATCTTTCAGGTTCTGTCATTTCTTCCTCTTTGTGTGACCTTATGCTTGCTTTGATCCTATATATATAGGCATAAATGAATACAATCAAAAAGTCACCCTATTGAAGTTTCATTATCCGTATTTAATGAGCATTCCTTTGAGATCAATGATGTGTGTATCTAATGTCTTATATGGCATGCTGATTTACTGTTTCCCTAATCGGTCAAGTGTAGACCTTGGTAATTGTGAACTCCGTCACTATGATTTTTCTTTCATCATTTCTAGTAATCTTTAGGGTCTAAGTTTCACTAATAAGCGAAACTATCTCTCAACCGCCCATATGTGTACACGTACTGATTGGCACGGAGTTTCAAAATTCAAAATTTTACCTCTCATACTGCCACATCAGACTATCTATCCAACACTATTAATATATATATATATATATATATATCTCTTTCTTGCGTTCAAATATTGCACTCTGAATCTTTCATATTCCCATACAATCACTTGATCTTTTGTCAAGATTTTTTTTCCAGATTAACATTATGTATATCCAGAAGGCTTGCTTAGAAATCAATTTCGAAGCAGTTCACTCCATGAACAATGCGGGCATATCGGAGGTCTTCAACATGCTGGAAGCTTATGGTCTTCATAAATTTCTCAGTGGATTCTCCTCTTTTAGCCTAACCATTTTCAAGCAATTCTTTGCGGCTGCCCAAATAATTCATGGAATGATTGTCTGTGTTATCAATGGCAGTAAAAATTCGTTTGTTCAACAATTCTTAGGGAGTGCGTTTGATCTGCCCACCAAGTGTTTGAAAAAATGTTCCGAGCTTCCTGACGGAAATGCATCAATCTAGCCTCAAGAATTCTCACTGGATGAAGCTCCAATATAAATTCCGGCTCTTAAACAGAACATCAAATTCTCTTACCGACTGTTGGCCTATATTGTGGCCAAAGCTCTCCTCTCTATGGATGGTTCTTATGAAAAGGTGACTCTTGAGAAGTTTCAGTACATGGCTTGTATCGCACCGATGATCACAATCAACTAGTCTTATATTCTCTACACCACTCTCTGTGATATGATCAAGGAAAAATGACAATAAGAAGGATTTTCTCTTAAGAGTTGTCATATTCTCAGTCTTTTAGGGGTCGATCTCTCTGCCACAGAACCCCTCCATGTTGCAAAATGGTTGAGTGAAGCCACAATTCTTATGTTCTTGAAGAAAAACCAGGTGACTAATAACACACTTCGAGAAATCAAGCAAGAAATTGGAGCCATGCAGGCTGCTCAAGTAGCTCCAGTTCAAAAGAAATGCACTAAATCAGTGAAACGGAAAATAGTTGTAGTCTCAGAGGATGAAGGAGATGAAGTAGAAAATACTCAGATTGTTCAAGTGTTTGGAACGTCTTCTCCTGCCAAGAAATCTGAGGTTTTCAGGACCAACAAGCTCAAATCTATCACTGATATATAATCTTTACCAAAACAGCAAACCAATCCAACTTTGGAAACTCTATCGGTTGAGGAAGTTTCAAGACCATCACCGGTTGAGGTTGCATCAAAACACACAGCGGTCGTTGAAAATTTCATCACGACTGATTCCTCTCACTTCACACGACCGGTGAGTGGAATCAAAATTGTTGAACCCATTGCTCACACATCTTAAGACATCCCTCGCGTTGATCCCAAGGACAAAGGCAAAGCAGCAATGCCACCAAGAGTCAAAACCCCATCAGTTGGAAATATTGAAGCTACTATTATTCTTTCACAAATTCTTCGGACTAATCGATTGAAGCTTCACGAATTTGAAGGATGGTGCACCTATAGAACTTCAGTCTTCCTTTCTCAAATTTTGCGGGACAACAGCCTAGCTAAGCCAGCCAAGCTCGAAGACAAAATCCTTGCCCTTACTTCAACAAATGTTATTGAACAAGCTCTTGGAAGACACAAACTGGTTGATATAAAGCTTCGTGACAGTATGCTTCGCTACATTATTGCCCAACGAGAAAATAGTTTTGATCCTCTTCAAACACTGTTGCTAATGATTTTGAGGTTCTTGTACGGTTGAATCACAACGCTATAGTAAATGCCGATTTTATTCACCAATACAGGATCAAGCATGACATTTGCTCAAATCTAACTGATGAGTATGTCAAAGCCTACTTCATTGCAGTAAATGATATTCTCTATACAATGGATACACATGATGACCCCGAAATCAGTGGGCAAATTTTGATCCAGAGGAAGAGATCTTCCTATGCATTCAAAATGATCATCTTAAAGTACCAGCTTCATCATCTACAACACTTGTATCACCTGTAGCAGAACCCACATCTCCTCCACCACAGATCTCTTCACCAGTTGCTCCACTATCTTCAAACGCTTCAGACGCAAAATCCGACCAAGCTCAGGTACTCTCCACTCCATCCTTTCCTCTTGTTGAAATAGGTTCTAGTGTGGAGACTCCACTGTCAGAGGTTCCATTAACATCAGTTGATGAGGCTATTAAATAAATGATGGATTTCGAGCTGTTCAAGTCCCCTTCAATGCACATAAAAGTAGAAAATGTTCATCATAGCTCCCTCGCCGACACGATCTTTGAGGAACCGCCTCCGCAGTCTCCTCCAGTCCATGGTTAGGAAACCACTACTGCCTCTCCGTCACCATCTTTCAAGCACCGGTAGCCCAACAAAAGAGATCATTGTCTATCCTCACACTTCCTGCTCCGTATCCCATTTTGAAGAAGAAATGCGTGCTTCCTCTCCTCACGATCAACTTTTGCTTACCACAGCTGAGTCCAACGACACAACTATTTCTGATCATCTGGAGAACTTGCGTAAAATCATTGTTTATATGGATGCTCATGTGATCGTAGCTCAGAATAGAGTTTTTGATTCTCGCACAGCTCTCATGGATAAATTGTCATTCCTCTCTTCAAAAATTAGCCTCTGCATTGCAAAGGTGACGAAGGCTATGCAAACGCATGATAACATGCTTGTTGAACTTGGGGGTCAAATCGTCCAAAGTGATCATCAGAATAACAAGCATACAGACATTCGCCTTTCCACTCTTCAATATGAATTATGTACTCACTTTGATGCTTGCATCGACTCCTTTCAAGATGCCATCATGTCTCAACTTGGTGAGATTCTGACCCATCTGACCTCCAGTGATGCCAAAAATGGGGAAGACCCAAGAAAACAGGCATAGGAAGTGGATAAATGGAAAGAAGATGTGGAGAGACTCATAGCAGAAGAATCTCATAGGAAACGAGAAGCGAACGAGAAAAGAAAGACAGAAAGCAGCTCAGAAGGTGCCAGATGTCTTAAACGGTAGTTATAATTTTTGTACCATAGGTGTAATAGGTATTTTTCTCTTAGCTTTTCTCACCTTGTAATAAATCAAATTCATTCTCTTAATGAATTCATTTTTGTTGCTATTTCATTTACTCAAATTGGGGAATAGGCTTTGTCATCACCAAAAAGGGGGAAATTGAAGTAACCCCTATCCAGAACTTATGATTAAGTGATAATTAATCAAGTGATCATGTTTTGATTAAGTAAAACATGATTAAGGTATTTCTTAAAGGGTCTAAGAAGTTGAAAATGGATTCAGAATGATCGGGGATGATCCGGTTAGAGCTTTGAGCTTCGAGGAAAATGGAAGCTCCGAAAAAGGTTCGGAAGCTCTGAACTGAGATCGGAGGCTCCAATCGGATACAGGGCCAGCTGTATGATATAATATTTAAGCAATGACGTCAAGGAGATCGGAAGATCCAAAGCATGAATGGAAGCTCCGATCGATCTGTCAGCAACCAGCCATTGTTTGACACGTGGTTGGCTGAGAGGGATCGGAAGCAGAGGATCGAACGCTCCGATCGTGCAATCGAAGGTTCCGATCAAAGTCTATATAAGGGGGGGTGCCAAGCTTCATTTTCCCTTGCTCATTTCCAACTTATTTCACTCCCATTCTAGCTCATTTTAAGGGCTTTGGAGACTCTTATTTAACAGTAGGAGTGGGCGGACAGTGTTCGGAGTATTAGCTGAGCTATTGTGGTGTGCCCAAGTTGTAGGGCTGAAGACGGACGTAGGTATAACTTTGGCTTCCTAAAAATATTAGGGAGTATGTAATAGCTTAGTATTAAGGTACGTAAGTACTGACTGAGATTGTCAGCGGGTATGCATACTCATGTGTTGCATTTATGTGCCATGATTGCATATTACTATATTGATATACTACGCTGCACAAGCATACATGTTGATTTAGCCGGTATTATTGGCTTACCCAGTATAGGGGTTGCTCAGCCCCATTGCATGTGTGGATGAGAACCATAGTGTTGGAACCCGGATATGTCCACGGTACTATGGTATGAGAGCCAACTCTTGATGCGATGGCCCATCGTGCTACCTACCATGGCTCCTAGACTAAGCTGGATATTATTCCCAATATGATACTCAGATATTCATTTGCATGCATCATATTTGTATGTTTACCCATACTAGCGTATTGAGCTTTAGCGCTCACGTCCAGCATTTTTTGTGTTTTCTGGGCACCACATTCGACGGGGCCGTTACAGGTGTTCAACCAGGATTCAGGGATTAGATGGTGACCAATCTCGAGCTGCTGGAGTAGTAGCTAGGTTATTTAATTATTTCGATTGGGTTGTATTATTGGATTTTATCGTACAAGTTGTATTCCGCCAATTTAGTGTTTATTCAAGTTTTCGCAGTTAATATCTGATTATTGTTTATTACATGCTTAATTAAGCTTATAACTCTGATTAGTAGTGGATCCGGGTTGAGTCACTACATTTATTGGTATCAGAGCATGCAATAAGATTTCGGGGCATAGTACTAAGATTTTTAGTTGATCCTTGTAGAGTGATGACTATGACTGACAAAAGAGCAGCAATTAACTTTGGAATGACGAGATATTTAAGGGTTCTCGGGATAGTCATCGCTGAGGTTAATGAGAGAGCTTCGCCTTATGAGGATTCCAGCAAAATCGGGCTGGGAGAGAAGAATGAGTTTTTCAAACTAGGTATTTCTGAAGATTTGTTGGAGCATATGGTGTGTGAATATCCATTCGGCTCTAACCAGAGGAAGATTCTCCACTAGCAGTTGGAGAGATTGTCAAAAATATCTCGCCGGAGAGTAGTCCATTTATAATGTGATGGATACAGGCAGATCTTGTAGGTTAGATCTTGGGTAGAGGAGGTCTGCTGACATGCATTGATTCAAATCATAGCGGGAAGACTCGTAAGTGAGCACAAATCATTCCTCGGAAGGAATCTACCAAAGGACTCTTTGGGAGATCGTGCAGAATTTTTTGACCAATATGCTTGTATTGATGCTTGGACCGATGAGAAACTTCATGCTCGAGACCAAGATGCGTACTACAATTTAAATGTGTTTGAATACTATGTTAAGATTTGTTGTAAAAAGTATTTCAATTGTAAACAATTTAATCATTGTATTATTTATTCCAATTTTTGGAATTTCTTAGTGGTTGTAACTAAAGATTTGCAATAAGAATCGTATTAAACCTGGTTCAGTGGTTTAAAGACTTTCCAGTATTGGGATATACATATAATTCCAGTGATTGTTTTACTTGATCAATGTTCATCTATTGTGACTCATAGGTTTTTGAGTAATCAGATTTTAAGTACTTGCGATGTGGTTAGTTCTAGGTGTTTTCCTAGAATGATTCAGTTAGTCGGTTGACTATGTTTAGTGTCAGGGATGAGGTAATTCATCAGGACCATGGGAGATTGTTTTTGGATATTTTCTTTTAGAACAATTGCTCTTTAAGTAGTTTCCATGTGATGATGGGTTTTCATCAAGGTACCAGGTCAAGTGATACCGTTAGTTGTGGATTGTGACCGGGACTAGAAGTGAAGAGGCGCGACCCTAAGAAAATGTTACTTTGAGAGCATTTTGTGCTTTAGAAGCCTCCTCGAAGCCTTCGAGCTTCAGGAACGGCTGACAGGGGAGGCTATTCAGTATAGGGATTTGGCAACAGTCGCAGCGGGGTGTGACCTTGGATAGATACCAGGTGTTATATTTAGAGTTAGTTATCGTCTGGCTTTCGTAAGAGAAACAGGTTGTGGATTCTACTGACAGGATTAGTCTTGGGAGGGATTTTCCTTGACGAGTGAAGGTTCTGAGCAGATAGGTTTTGGACTTCGATATTGGGATATCACTAGATGGATAGATCTAGTAGGTAGACGGATTACCACCGGTGGTTGTTCGGAGTATCGTCTAACTTTGTCAGAGTAGTGGCATAGAATTCCTTGCCACTACAAGAAAATCTTCAATCCACAACAGTCAATAGAAATGTTGTCTTCTACCTTTTGACAACAGTTTTATTAAAAAATGTTGTTGTTGAGCGTTTTTTATTCTGAAAGACAACATTTTTTGTAAAATTGTTGTATTTAAGATTTTTTTTAGCTACGACAATAGTTTTTTTACGACCAACAACATTTTTTATATACTATTGTTAATGAGAGTGTTTTTTCGAATAAAAGACAACATTTTAAAAAAACTTTTGTATAAAAGTGATGTCTTTTAATTAAAGTTTTTTTAAAAAAAAATTACATAATAATTCTTTCCCCCAATTAAACAATCGGGATCCCAACAATACAACATATTTTCTAAGGGTGTGTTTGAAGTTATAGATAATTAATCTACCTATAAATTATCTTATCTATCTCACGTTTTTTTGTCATATTATTTATACATCTTTCAATTATTTATCTCACATCAATCAAATCATAAATTATTTTAAATTACTATATTACCCTTTATAAATAATATTATTCATATTTTTATTAATTATTAAAAAAATTAAATAATAATTTACTATTTTCATATAATATATAATCAATAAAAATCAAACAAATTATAATCTATCAATCAAATCAAATCTTATATTAACTATCATTTCTTATTTATTTTTTATTACAATATATTACTTATATCTATATTATTTATCTTGTCCAAAAGGACGCTACGTATATTACCTAAGCCCCAAATTTCTTGTCCTAGCCTCTTCTTCCACGTCTTCTGCATCCGATTATTCTTCTTCTCTCCGACAACGGTGCTTTCCTCCTTCGGAGCATCTTCCTTTGTTGAATTCTTACCTTTTTTTCTTCTTTCACCACGAAGTTTTGGCTTGCCGATCCAAAAAGTGAAGAAAACACCTCGACATAGAGAGAGAGAGAGAGAGAGAGAGAGAGAGACGGAGGAGGTTGAAACTAAACCCTAGCTATCTATCTGGCTTCATATCAGAGTTTTTGGGCATTTGAGCATCACAGATCATCACGCCCAACGCTTTAAGGTTAGGGACCGGTTTCTTTTTTTTTCATACTCTTTTTTTTAGCTTTATGAAATGATGCTGACGGAGGTTTATTTCATTGTTTTGGTATTATTATTCTGGTATGTGTAGTATTCTGATTGTGAGTAATAGCCGTCGAATCTACTGAACTTGACAAGATTGAGTTTTTTTTGTGTGATTGAATTGATTTCTTTCTGGTTGGGTTGTGGCCTGTGGGTGTGTGTATTTCCATTTTGATTTAGGATCTATTATGTTTTGGTGAGTCTTGAGTAAATGCCAGTTTTTATCATGAAGTCCAACTCTGCTTCTGGGGTCTGTCAGAGGAAATTCCGAGAGTAAGAGCCACACAATGATGTTCTGGCACAGACAAGAAGCAAGCTGAGGAAACACATCTAAATAAAAATTAATAGTGATGAATTAAACAAGTTATAGAGGCATCAAAATTAATAGGTTTGTTTGTTGTGTTTTCTAGTTCCTTGAATTGATTCTAATGTATGATTATCAGTGCACAGAGACTAAAGGAGATGGGCATATGATTGATTTCAAGCTTCAATCCGAATTTTCGGACCAAGGAGATGGGCATGTGCTTTACAATATGTTTTTAGAAATTTTCAGCGTCAGGATTCTCACCATTTGTAGCTACATGCTTTAAGTATATGCATATATATATATATATATATATATATATATATATATATATATATGTGTGTGTGTGTGTGTGTGTGTGGGATTTTGAAAATATTGAAACTTATAATTAATATAATGTTGCATTGAAGGTGTTACCAAGGTGCGAAACAAACTTTGAAGACACTGAAGGTGAAAGGATTCAAAGGGACAAACAATGAAATAGACATGCTCAGATATTTGCTCAAATTCGGGCTCAAATTCAAAGGGACAAACAATGAAATAGACGTTCATCTATCATAGGATAAAGGCGCGAATGGCGTCGACATGGAAGCAACTTATAGATCCAACCTTCAGAGGTTGATACAGTTGGCGACTTCGTCTCTGCTGTCGTGGGCTCTGGCACCCAATTGTTGTTTATGTATGTTTTTCCCCCATTTTTCTTTACTCAACAATCATTGATATCTTTTATCAGGAAACATATACAGGGTATTGATGTGAGCCATGGAGATGGGTTCCCCACAAAATTTTACTTCAATGGGGATGAATGCTCGCTGCCAACAGTTCTTTCGAGTAGTTCTTAAAGAATTGCTTCGTCCTCATTTATATTCATCGCCATATTTTTTTATATGTTGTTTTGTTTGTATACGTAGGTATCATCAGTAATTGGATTCTTTATTATTTATGGTATTGTTAAAACTTAATTACATGATTGTATTATGAAACACCATCCAAATATTTATCTGTTAACCCGGGGTATTTTTCATTTCCAACCTTTATTTTTTTTCAGAATCGTAACATAAGCCTGATGATCTATTGAGAATCTAGTGAACTAGTGAAGTATATATGGAGTTAGTTTAGTTTGTTTTATATATTATTATTGATTGATCATAGGTGATTCAACGTCTCAGGATGGATCTTAGAAAACACAACTTTCTATATAATTCACATACTTGGTTTTAGCTTTGTTTTTTTGTGGTACATGATGTACGTAATTAGTTTTTCGTATTTTGGGATTTCATGCAATACTACAGTACATAATGTTGGCATAAAGATTAGAATTAATTTTGAGAGCCATTCAATAAAGTCTATATACACGTATGTATGTAGGAATTGCACCAAAAAATCAACAAACATTTATTATGTATAAACAAATGGAAGAAACGAAATATCATTTTTGACATATTTACATCTATACATTTTGAATAGTTGTATTGTTGTTTACTTATTCTTCTTAGTTTCTGGCTCTAAAATATAAGCATGCAGCTTCAAAGAAGACGAGAATTTTATTAGTTCAGTGCCAACAAATTAAATCAGGTGGATTACCTGACTTCTCCTTGTTACTTTTTCGTTCACTTTCAGTAGTTTGGCTCTTAATATGGAGAAGGCAGTTTTCTTTCACCTTGATGACCTGGGGTTGTGTAAAACATGCCATAAAATTTTTGTGATGATGTCAATTCCAGCATTACGAAGCAGGTCTTTCTGTGAGAGCTAACCAAGGGTTTGAATCAAATAGGTGAGAATAACATCAGTTCAAACTCAAATTTTGCTCATTATCGGTATGATATGAGTCATCAATTTGTTGCTTTTTCTCGGTGCAGTTTATCATCTTAATTATGTCTTAAATTATATGATGCTTAATTTTATAAAATCTAATTTTATATTTCGGTAAATACCTAACTGCATTTTAATAGCTTGAGATGAAGTAGTTCATTCATTCCCTTTCCTTCTCCTATCCGTAATCTCATCGGTCTTATGTTCCTATCTATCCCAGTGCGTATGAGAAGTTGTCACACTAGCAGTACATAATTATTATTTGCTTTAAAGATTCTCTCTTGACTTAAAATGTGACAAGCATTGACTTGTTCAAGTATACATGTTGGAAGATGTTGTTCTTGATCTGAATTCTTATGATAGTGCAGGGTTGATGAAGCCTCGGAGTAGAATTTGATGAATGGTTTAAAGATTCTCCCTGGACTTCAAATGTGTCATTTCATTTTGGATACAAGAATGTATGCAAAGCTATGACATAAAAGTAGACCTCGGAGTAGAAGTTGATGTAGCTTCTTAGTGAAGATTGATTTTCTACTTAATTTAAGATTTTTATGTTTATGGTTATTGCTGTATTTAATTTATCATGTTTATGAATCATTTAGTTGGTCGCTTATGAAACTTTTAGAATGTCGTAAATACTATTTTGTAACTTTGGAAAATTGTATATTAATTTTATTTTCAATTTTTTATTTTGAATGATTTATAATATTTGAATTTTTATATTAATTATTTTTTATTTGAAAAAAATAACATTTTTTACCTGTTGTCGTAGGGGTTTAAAACTATTGTAGAAGACACTGTTGTTAAAAGTCCCGCTCAAAGACAACAGTTAAACGCTTTAACTGTTGTCTTTGAGAGTGACTTTTAAAAAATGTCTTCTACAACAATTTTATACCCCTACAACAAAAAGTAAAAAATGTTTTCTTTTGGAGTTTTTCTTGTATTGTTGTGACAATGATTATCCAGGACATTGGATCGGAAAATTTTTTGGGCTCAGTTGGGTTGGTGTCCTTGGACGGATTAAGGTAGTGTGGTAGTAGGTCCAGAATGGCGCAAGAATTGTGCCAGTGACTACTCTTAGCTATTGTCTGACTCTGTCAGAGATAGGTGTGTTGAATCCGGTGCAATTCTTGTGATTTCAAGTGTTTGGGATTAGGAGACTTATGGTAACGAGATCAGAGTTGTTGATCAAGCCATGTAAGTTACCAGTAATTGAGAATTGGCAAATGATTGCCTAAATTTGGTTGATACTGTCAAGCTAAGCGAGAGCTGCAGTGGATCAACGTGATTGATAGGTTTATTCAATCAATATTAACTTGGGATGTAATGAATCGAGAGGTACTTGTAACGGTACTATGAGCCGTTGTGCTTAGGAGTTGGTCCTTGGTAATGCCTCAAAGTGGCAGAGGATTCAAGTGAATTTAGAAATTCTTTAGTCTTTTAGAGATCTCTAGGATTGCAGGAGATGAAACTTTTGGGTTTCTGCTTATCAGGAAAAATAGTTACAGTTTGACTCATGTGGTCATGATTAGTCTGATAGCTTGGTTAAGGTTATCAGTGGTAAGAATAGATGTTGGGATTTAATAACGTTTCAGGATAGTAATTTCTTGTTATGAAGGGACAAACTTGATCTGAACATTGCTTGGTATTAGAAATGGGTGACTCAGTTTGTGGGGATGGGATTAAGTGGTTACCCCAGGTTGCTAGTGAACGACAGTTTTTGAGGACTGTTAGCCGAATACTTTTCTTAGGTGTTTCCAGGGAAAGTTTTAGAGTGTGCCGTTGAGATGAGATCCTACGAGTGTTGTGGATTTCAATTAACATTAGCAAATATACATCAGTTTTTTGGTCTTGGGGTGAGACAACAGCAGAGACCTAGTTTTTGGGGCCCGGCGAAATTGTTGTCACTGATCTCCCAGTGCGTTTCTTATGTGTTGGGCCATTGAAATATTAAAACCGATTGAGATCGATCTGAAAGTTAGCAATATTGTCTAAAGTATTAAGGATTTTATGTTGGATCGAGGTGAACCCGTTTTGTTCATCCCAGTAGTGAGTCAAGTTGACAAGATTTGTTGTTATCCATGGTTGGATAACCAATGTTGTGAGTTTAAAATTTTATCTCGAAGGACAAGACATATGCGATCATTTGATTTAGATTATCAGTGCCAAGGATGGTGTTAACCATCTAAGTGCACTGCGGAATGGTAGTGTATTTTCAAGGTGTCAATCTTAGAACTATGTAAGATAAAGGATTGTGAACAAAGACGTTGTCACAATTTGTGTTCGTCGGCAAGGAGTTTGCCATTGGTTTTCGTAGTAGTATTCTCTTGGGAATTATTAGTCAACATCAAACTGGATAAGTACGAAGGGTACATATTCTAATGGTAGAGAGTTTCAGAACATGTGGTTATCTGTGATAAGATGACCAGTGGAAATTGCAGGTAGAGAGATACAGATCAGAGTTGATCGTGATCAGTCAGAATATTTCACAAGTTGTGATCCTACCACTAGGGGTTTAATTTGAGTTTGTCAAATAGGATGGGTGGTATGCAGCGATGTTGATGCTTTGCAAGTTAATGGTAGAGTATTGGCCAGTTATTTTTGCAAAGGCTATTTTGTTTGATAGAAGGACTTTGTCCTTGACTATTGAGTATTAACTCGAGTAAGTACCTGATAAAGAGTTTCTTTAGTAATTGACACTAAGATTAGAATTGTGAGATGATTGGCTAACACTTGCAGTAACATCGGGGATACGATGCCAGTGTTATGCCAGTTAGAATACAATGCGTTTGTATCTTGTCTTCTCACCTAATGCGTATTTATGATTAGCGATAGAGATACTTAATGTCAAGTTGAGGTATGATGGGAATTATCATCGCTAAGATTCGCAAATAGCGTTGCAACTTCAGTAGGGCTGGTATACGGTAAGTCGTCAGAATACTATAATAATCTCGTGATATTAGGTTTAGATATCCAAGGTATCTTGTAAATAGCTAGTCAATAGCTATTATGATATGGTAAAAAATTTAGATCGCATGAGAAGATCTAACAATGAGTTCGAGGTAGACACATGTGTGATCTGATATCATCATGTGAAGTCGGTAAGATGGATCAGGATCTCGAATTATTGTGTAGCCAACAATGTTTCTAACTCGTGCATTTCATGGTATCAAGGTTAAGTATCGGTCATGAGGCGTAACTAGTTCATGTTAGAGTAAGATGGATGTTGTGACTAGGAAGGAGGATTCTTCTATCCACTTGTCGTGCATGGAAATTTTAGGAGGAAATTGTCCGATAATGGTATTGTACCATTTGCAATGGACATTGAATATCTGATGGTAGTCAGTGGTGTTTTGCAATTCCAGCAGGATTGAGGATGATAAAACATTCGTCTGAAAGTAGAGCTCAGAGTGAGTTTGGATTATTGAAAATGCATGTGAGGTTAGAACTCGAATGGAGTTCTAAGCCGACCCTAGAAGTCGTGATGTGACTCAGGGAAGGTTAGACCAGGTAGGTTTTAGCGAGGTCTAAAATTCTCGAGAGTTATTCTAACAGATGTTTCGAATCATATCTACTAGTGAAGATGATGAGTTGGATTTATATTATGTTCTCGGATTACCCTAGATTTCGAGGACCAAATCTTTTAAGGGGGGGAGCGAGAATGTAGTAAATCGTATCCAGAACTTATGATTAAGTGATAATTAATCAAGTAATCTTGTTTAATTTAACACCCCGAAATCATCTTAATTGAGTTTATTTGAGTTAATCGAAGATTATAGAATTCAAGAGCCGATTTGTTTTTGATCAGGGTCTATTTTGAAATTTTTGGAAATTTCAGGGACTAAAATTCAAATATGAGACTTTATATAATATCTTAGCTCCTTTGACTCTACTTCATTCCCCTCCATCACCTCCAACACGCCATCCACCATTGTCAAAGAGAGAAACGTGACTTCAAGCTTTGTGATTTCATTTTTCGGTCGATACGTCCGTTAGAATTTAAATCCGAAGGAAGATTAGCGATTCCGGCAGCGAGAGCTTCGTTCTATCATAAGTAATTCTCTGATCAATTATACTTCATTTTTCGGATGTTGTTAGAATCGAATGAGTTTCGGTTATTATGTTATTGAGCTAGTTCTTATCGTTTATTCTCAGTCGGTGTAGTGACCCTTACCTGGATCACCTACTAACAGAACTTAGACATGCAATTAACTTAATTAAACCGATATCAGAATAAAACTGTAGAAACCAAAAACAATATACAATCCCAAGGCAAGGAATCTGTAAATATCCAAATATTATACAACCAGATCGAACAGCTGAATCAATCTAATAACAACAGAATAAAACCTAGGCGAAACTCCAACTGGCCAACAACTGCCTAGCCCCTCTTGGATCCACCCGCCTCATCCAATCGCAAACCTGCCCCATGGAATAGGGTGTCCAGAAACACAGAGTACGAGACGTGAGCATAAAACGCTCAGTACGAGAGTATGAGTATACATGCATGCAAAGTGAACTCCCTATAAACTCGAGGTCAAGGATCAGATAAAAGAGACAGACCGGGCCCTGGTATGTAGCACGCTGTGCCGTCGCTTCAGGAGGTGGCTCCCATACCATAATTCCAGTGTATATGCCGGACCCAAATCGATGGAAGTCCAACCACTAACAGGATAGGGAAAATCCCTACTAATAGACATCTCGAAGGAGATAGCTCAGTATGCAAATGAATGCAGCATAAATCAATGACATATAAACCATGCAGTCACATAATACATGCATACTCAGTCAGGATATCTCGAACAGTACATTTGTACCTCAAATCAGTGCAAGCTCTACCTGTAACGCCCCGTTTTTATCTTAAATGAGTTTATTTGAGTTAATAAGAGATTACAGAGTTCACAAGCCGACTTGATTTTGATCAGGGTCTTTTTTGCAAAAATTGGATTTTTCAGGGACTAAAACGCAATTTTAGAGTTTAATATATTATCTACACATGAGACTAGTATTCATTTCTCCTCATCTTCTCCCTTGGGCGTGAACCACCATTGAAGACACCTCCTTGGAGCTTTTGAGCTTTCAAAATCCAGTTCGAGCTCGATCCGTCCGTTAGAAATTAATTCTGAAGGCAGATTATCGATCACTGCAGTGAGAGCTCTGTTATATCGTAAGTTTTTCTACGATCAGATACATTCTAGTTTTTGGATGTTGTTAGAATCGTTCTAGATTCGAGTATGTTGTTCTCTACAGAGTTCTGACCGTCTATTATCTGTCGGTTTTGAATTTGAGCGACGTTCGGAATTGTTATGATTTTTGGAAGCCATTTTCAAAAATTGTGATTTGAGATTTGTTGGGATTGCCTTGTTTTGGTTGTCTTAGAATTGTTATGAAGTTATATCACTATTGAACTGCTGTCTGCATTGTCGGTTTGTTCAGTTATAGCCGTTATGCCGTCCGTTTGAGTTTTGGAGATTTGAACCATTTTTGAAGTTGTTGAACTTGGCTTGTAAGTCGATCATGGTAATTGATCTTTGATTGTATCTGAACAGATTCGTTTGGAGTTGTCAAGCCCTGTGTTAGCAGCATTTGGTCATCGAGAATTGGACGAAGAACGGTAAAGAGATTACCTTGAACTGTTGCCTTTGTTGTTGGATTGTTTAGTTGTTGATTAAACCTTTTTTTGTAGCTTATCCAGAGTTGGAACTACTGCATTGAAAGGTAAAAGCAGACATCGATAGCGGGATAGCATACTCGGGACAGTTGGTTCTCGAGTTTCCCTTAAAATCACATACTTGCATCTACACCCGTTCTAGCATGAGAAACTTGTGTTTTGTTGTTTTGATTGAGCTTTTGTTATATGGCTATGTTTTATGTTTCTGTTATGCATTCATCTTGAGCCAATCTTATTTTCAGCGGGCAGAACCGCCCTTTTTGTTTAGATGTTTGGGAACTATGATTGAGTGGCCTAGGTCGTAGTCGTTTCGCCTAGTGCTAGCATACTCATTATAGTTGCTCAAAGTCTAGAGGAGTGGGATACGTGGCACCACCTCGATTTGGTGAGTCGGTGAGTTGTTACGTAATCTCATCCTCGGGATCCCAAAAGCACAGCAGCAATCCCTCGTTATCAGATTTGATATCCCGGTTTAAAGACATGCATTTCATTACATCGTTATTGACTTCGTTGTTGTCTTGAAAGCATGTTTATTGTTGTATTACTTGATATGTTGTTTTTACTGGGATTATCATTCTCACCGGTTATCCGGCTGTTGCTTTGTTTTGTATGTGTACTTGGCAACAGGTGGGGCAGGATCAAGTCAGAAGAGGCATGGTTAGCTTTGAGGGAATGATGTAGAAGTGAGACTCGGTTTAGAGGTCTTGTTAGCATGACAATCTAGTTTATGTTTTGAAGCATGTTAAGAAGTTGAACATGGATTGGAAGTGGTCTTGCTTGTGGTTAGAACTCTTGTATTCTGTATTCGGCTTGTAATAGCTAGCATCGATGCGTGTTCTTCACTTTTATGTATTTAAATGCTATGTTGTTGGATATATATTAGTTGGATCATGTTAGAGTTCTTTTGGTTATGTTATTGCACTTTTGGAGGCTTGTTTTGAGCCAATTCAGCAGGCCATGCGCGCCCGCGCCTCGGGTGGCACTCCCGTGCGTCCCGCACTACGTTTTTGAAGTTTTGGGCAGAGCTTCAGGCGCGCCCATGCCTCGGGTAGCGCGCCCGCGCGAGGGCTTGGGCAGGACGCCATGCGCGCCCGCGCGCCCCCTTTAAAAAAAATAAAATTTGCTCTTGGCTTTTAATTGCTTACTTAATGAATTACTCCTTTAATTTTTGTTTATAACCGAGGTCTCACATTAAGTGGTATCAGAGAGTTAAGATTCTTGGTCGAACTAGAGTGAGCGGGTAGATCGAGTCTGCGTGTATTGGCTCCTTGCATGTGTTTGAATTATTTTAACTGTGTACTTAATTCCATGCGAGCATGCTTTATTATTGAGAATTATTGAATTACATGGTTATGTGATTTAATTTATAAAGCATGATCTACTTGAGATATAACTGTTTCTGTTATTAACTGGTATCCGGTATTCCAAGCGGTTGTAAGGGCACTGATTGTAGCGATTGAGATATCTCATGTCCTAACCTTTGATTATCAGATGGGTCCTCGTCGAGTGATAAACAGAAACACACCGCCAGTTATCCCTGCGACTGAGCAAGCTAGCACTGAAGTTGATCAGTTGGATGCTTCAGCGACGCCTATGGAAACCTTGCTGAAGAGGTTTCAGTCGTTCAATCCTCCGTTATTGATGGGTTCAGAAAATCCAGTTGACTGCGAGAGTTGGTTGGATGATATGGATCAGTTGTTTGATTCCATTGACTACACCGATGACCGCCGAATCAGGTTAGTAATTCATCAGCTGCGTGGTGGTGCTAAGAGCTGGTGGATCATGAGAAAGAAAGCATTTGAGAGTAGAGGTATAGAGGTTACTTGGACTCTTTTTAAATCTGAGTTTTATAAGCGGTTTTTCCATATCTCGTATCGCAAAGACAAGGGAGCAGAGTTTGCCAACCTGAGGCAAGGGAATCTGAACATTGAAGAGTATGTGGCTAAGTTGTTGGAAAACGGTGATCAGATCAATCAGAATTGATACCCGATGCAGCGAAAGTTTAAAAATTTTATATGGAACGATTCCATATCATGGGTATCAAAACTTTACGATTAAATTGTGCGTGTAAAAATTAAATAACAATTATAAATTTTTACCTTGAAATCTCGAAACGAGATTATGGACACCAACAGATTACTCTGCTCTTGTTGTATATCCCAGGAACTGATGGACGAACAATTCTTCAATCAGGTCCACGAACAGAAGTTTAATCCCTCTGATAGATTGCACTAGAAAATCTATCAGAAGTTTCTACGAAGAGAATTAACGAATTTGATCCGTTAAACCAGACTGCAAATTCAAAATTCACATCCAACGTCGGGTTCATCTTGATCCCCTTCAAGAAGAAGACCATATCGAATAGGAGGTCTAGAAGTCCTCTCGGATCTTCTAGGTATAGGCGTGTCCATCAATGGTTCCTGAGGTGTAGGATCATTATTTTGTATCATGGGTTCTTCTCGAATTTCTTCGAGTTCCATCATCTCGCCTTTCTTATCCAATAAGAACTCCTTCTCCAAGAAGGTGGCATTCCTTGAAACAAACACTTTTGTTTCAGTAGGATGATAGAAATAATATCCGATTGAATTCTTCGGATACCCTACAAAATAACATAAGGTGGATCGACTATCCAACTTATCTCCCACTGTCTGCTTCACGTAAGCAGGACATCCCCAAATCCTCAAGTACGAATACTTAGGAGCTTTGCCATGCCATAACTCGTATGGTGTTTTATCCACTGCTTTGGTGTGGACGTTATTCAACAACAATACCGCCGTTTCAAGCGCGTAGCCCCAAAACGAAGGTGGAAGCTCAGTGAAGCTCATCATGGATCGAACCATGTCCAACAAAGTTCGATTACGACGCTCCGATACACCATTCAGCTGAGGTGTCATAGGAGGAGTCCACTGAGAGAGAATCCCATTCTCTTTCAGATAGTCGAAAAACTCGGTACTTAAGTATTCTCCACCTCGATCCGATCGAAGTGCTTTAATACTTTTACCTAGCTTGTTTTCTACTTCAGCCTTGAATTCTTTGAACTTTTCAAATGCTTCAGACTTATATTTCATTAAATATAAATACCCATACCTTGAATAATCATCAGTAAAGGTAATGAAGTAGGTGTGGCCGAATTGAGTACCAATTCTAAATGGACCACAAACATCTGTATGGATCAAATCCAACAGATTTTGACTACGCTCAGGTTTCCCCTTAAAAGGAGATTTAGTCATTTTTCCTTTCAGGCAGGACTCACAAGTAGGTAGAGAGTTAATATCAGACATATCAAACATGCCCTCTCCCACTAGCTTGTTCATCCTCCTTGAGGAAATATGACCTAGCCTAGCATGCCAAAGGTTTGCCGGGTTTTGACTATCGATTTTCTTTTTGTTCGTTGTTACCGGTTTATCAACATAATTTATTGGAACGTCTTTTAATTTTAAGTTATATAGATTGTTTTCAAGTTGTCCATTTCCAATCAAACATTCATTCTTGTAAATATTGCAAATCTCATTCACAAAATTGCAAGAAAAACCATCTCTATCAAGCATAGAAACAGAAATAATGTTTTTAATCAAATCTGGAACAAATAAAACATCTCTCAAAAGTAACTTAAAATCGTTCTGTAAAATTAAATAAACATCTCCCAGAGCTTTAGCTTCAACTCTAGAACCATTTCCGAGCCTCAGCTGGGTCTCACCCATTCTAAGCTTGCGACTTCTTGTCATCACCTGCAAATCATTGCAAATGTGAGATCCACATCCGGTATCCAATACCCAAGAAGTAGTATTAAGTGAAACATTTATTTCAATATAGAACATACCCTTCGCAGTTCGCAACTGCTCTAGATATTCCTTGCAGTTACGTTTCCAATGACCGGGTTTCTTGCAGTGATGGCAAACATCCTTGGACTTTTCCATGTTTGAAGCCTTTGTCTTGTTCTTCTTCTCGGGTCCGGTTTTCTTGGATGGGGCAGAACGTTTCTTACCCTTTGTACTTGGCCCCTTCTTAGCAGAAGAAGAGGAGCCCACCAAGAGAACTGGTTTATCCTTCTTTAAAGTGGCTTCATATGTTACAAGCATATTGACCATCTCTTCAAGGGAGGCCTCTATCTTGTTCGTATTGAAATTCACCACAAAACCGTCAAACGAAGAAGGGAGAGAGAGAAGTAATAAGTCCACATTGAGTTCATGCTCCAATACCAAATCAAGTGTTACCAACTTCTGAATGAGCCAAATCACTCGTACCCCATGATCACGGACCAAAGTCCCTTCACGCATGCGACACGTCATTAGCTCTTTTACAGTAGCGAACCTTTCAGCTCTCGATTGAGCCCCAAAAAGTTCCTTGAGTTGTACGTGAATGTCAACAGCATTCACGGTATCCTCAAATCGCCTCTGGAGTTCATCAGACATCGAGGCTTGCATATAGCATTTGGCCTTGATATCATGGTCCCACCATATATCAAGTTTGGCCAACTCTTCCGGACTTATATCAGCTGGTGCTTCCTTCTAAGGAGATTTTTCTAACGCGTAGAGCATCTTCTCCGAGGTCAAGACAATCTTCAACTTACGGAACCATTCCGTATAGTTTGCGCCAGTCAGTTTATTTTGTTCGAGAATAGAGAATAGTGGATTGCGCGAATTCATCTTAATGAAATACTAAAAAGAAACAGACAATAATCAGCGATTGTTTAATTAATTTACTAAGACATAAAATAAGCGAAATTTATTTTATGAATCTCACTCCCACTATTTGAACGATTTCACTACCCTCTAGTGAAAACGGGAAACTGTTTTTCTTAGTGGGAACATGGAGTCCAATTGACAAACTATGGTCCCGAATAATATCAGCCAACCATAATTTTCAAAAGGTAGAGCCCAATTGCTTCCAAAGCAACCTCCACGTTTTTACCTCATGTCCAATAAGGGCCCAATAATATGACACCGTTTATTGTGACACGTCAAGATGACCCATCAATATTAAGTTGTGATGGACGGTCGCCATGTGGATCCCCCAATAATATGAGCCGATCCCATGGGAGTTCCACCCAATTTACAACATGTGTCGATCCAATGTACAGCTTTCCGACGAACGGGCCCCCTCAATAATATGAGCCGGACCGTATCCGCGGGTAGCATCTCATACATTGATCGTTGATGGAAGGTAGGAACATTTAAACAGTATTTAAATTTCCTTTTAATCTTGATATCAATTTTAAATCATATTTAAAATGAGGGATTTTAATTTTGAAAATTTGTCTCATCATTTAAAATTTGTATGCTTGCGGGATTCATACAATTTAGTCTAAAACATGCATACAACGATAATATCATATATTATATAGGATGATCGATTCCATTTCTAATCGACCCGTGGTTGCCAATCACGAGTCTAAGTCCAATCCTAGGTAATATGCAGGTATGCAATGCAATCCTATTACATTGAGCTTCCAATTTACATTTCTTCAGTCTTTATTGTCTGCTGTGTAAGAGTGGGTGCCCAGTGAGCCAACTGTGTGGCTATGGGCTTTGATGACTCTTTGTATAAACAATCTTTTGTTAAATATTATTTACACTTTTATGGCAATGACTTTATATTACTTCATATTGTTATATTGTGATATACTATTGTTGTTTTGATAAAGACCTTGAATATACTATAGTGTATGTAAGATGTGGTATAACATGGAGATGTCTATCATGAAATACATCTTATAGTCACTGTATATTCTAAAAACCGTTCCTAGTCGATTGAGCCGTCCGATAATAAGGATAAGGATCGCTCGAGTTTGAGACTAGCATTTGCGATGCGGAGTACCACGTTTCATTGGTAGGGAACATGGAGATGTTCGAAGCATGCAAATGGATATTCATAGGATGAATAATCGAACTACCCTATCCGGACTTTCCAAGTGGTTATCACTTATCGAGTGGATAAAGTCCGCGGTTTTGGTTGTACACCATTAGTCCTTACGACTTGAAACATCATGGAGACTCTATATGCTAGTGCTGTGCTTTGACTCGTTTACCGACTCTATGGGGGTCATCAGGTGTCGAGATTGGGTACAGTTACGACACATATAGGAGTCAATGCATTGTTGTCAAGGATTCACCACATACTTGCGAGTGTGGATATCCTATGCGATCTGAGGAGATATTAGTGTGACAAATCTCTGGCCAGAGTACTTGATGTGATTTAAGAAATGGTTTCTTAGTAGCACATGCGATGTCACTAATTTGATCTTCAAGATGTATTGCATAGTTATCGAATCTTGAGCGACTCTCGATATACCAATGGTTGTTGATTCGATCGGGATATATGGATGAAGGGACCGTACTGTACGCTAACCAAAATCTACTGGTTCTTGTAGGCACTATCAGTGATACCTAGGGAATCATGGGGCGATGTTGCTAGGCGCTTTACCATGATTCGTTGGGCAAGTCGGAAAGTGTTGTTCCGAGTCACAAGGAGTTGTGAGCCCACGGCTAGCTGTATCCCTGAACCATTGAGGGTCACACAGTGTAATGGAGTTTTAATCCCCGTTGAGATAGTTAAATTTAAAGAGTTAAATTTAATGAACTAAGGAGTTGGACTTCTTAAATAAGAGTAAGGGAGTAGGATTTCCTAAAATGACATAGGGATGGACATTTTTGGAAACCACTGAATTCGGATTCAGGAAAATTTATTTTGACTTTAAAATGTGCAGAAATGGTTTCTGTGCACATTGGTGAAATCGGTTCATCAATCGGAGTCACGATGAATTTTATATTAATTTCTGAACGTGCGGGCTTTGCTTGTCGGGCCCTAACTTATGATTAATGGGCCCTAAGGTGTTAGTGGCCTGCATTATAAATAAGTTATTGCAGTACAGAAATTAGACACAACAGGTCATAATTTTTGAGACAGGATTTTCGAAACCCTAGCCTCCTCTCAAAAGAAATCGGCCGAACCCTCCCCCTCTGCCCGAGAAATTCCGGTCTGTGATTTTTAATTGCAGTCAGGAATAACGAATCAGATTCGTTTAATCTCTTCGCAGAAAACTTCTGATAGATTTTCTAGTGCAATATATCAGAGGGATTTAAACCCCATTCGTGGACCTGATTGAAGGAGTTCATCAGTTCCTGGGAGATACAAGAAGCGCAGAGAAATCTGTGTGGTGTCCATTAATCTCGCTTCGAGATTGAAGGTAAAATTTAATTAATTGTTATTTGAATTTTACACACACAATAATTTAATCGTTAAACGGTTGATACTCACACTATGGAATTGTTCCATAATAAAATTTTAAACTTCCGCTGCACCGGGTATCAATCGTGATTGATCTGAACGCCGGTTTTCCAACATGCTGGGCCCACCTTTGTCTTCAAATCTTCATCTCCCACTAAGTCTAATGTATTTACAATAAATAACTATGACAAGTAGGGGATACATTTTAAGGGGTGGGAACGGGCCATAAACCAGGCCCACTTTTATTACATATGACAATTCATATTGGGCCATAAACCAGGCCCATTAATAAATACAACAACAATAAAAACAAATGTAAATTCCCTAACATACACCTACAAAATTGGTCATGGCAATCGATCATCCTTATCCAATAATATTTAATTCAAAATTAATTTATTGGATAACATGCAATGGCAATTAAATTTAAAAAGGATAAAATCATATTCCATATATAAAATCTTATTTTACATACAAAATCATATTTTATCTTTTTATCAAATAAAATCATATTTTACATATAAAATCCAATTTTATACATAAAATCATATTTTACTCAATATTTCTATAAGATCATATCATCAATTGTACCAAAAATAATTAATTTCATAAAATCTGATTTAACGGATAAAATCTATAAATTTTCCAAAAATTCAAATTTATCCAAAAATCAATTTTAAAATTTTCGGACTCGAACAATTCGATCCGACGCCTCGTGGACCAATCAAAAACAATTTTCGATCGGACCAAAAATAGAATTTTAACATATTAAAATTTTAATTAAAAAAAATTAAAAATAAATTTTCCCGGGCCGCCCGGGACGATCCCGGGCAGCCCGCGCCCCAAAAGGGGATCGGGCCGGGCAGCCCGTCGCTGCCCCTTGGGCAGCGACGATCGCTGCCCATGGCGCTGCCCTGCCATGCGCTGCGCTGCCCTGGGCAGCGACCATTGCTGCCCCGGGCAGCGATCCAATCGCTGCCCGTGTTTTTAGCCCGTCGAAAAATTTAATTTTAAAATTTGTTTTGTTTCAAAACCCGAGGCTTAAAAATTTTTGTACAATCGATTAATTTAATCGCTTGATCTGAGCAACCTGGCTCTGATACCACTGTTTGAAAACGGTGATCAGGTCAATCAGAATTGATACCCGGTGCAGCGAAAGTTTAAAAATTTTATATGGAACGATTCCATATCATGGGTATCAAAACTTTACGATTAAATTGTGCGTGTAAAAATTAAATAACAATTATAAATTTTTACCTTGAAATCTCGAAACGAGATTATGGACACCAACAGATTACTCTGCTCTTGTTGTATATCCCAGGAACTGATGGACGAACAATTCTTCAATCAGGTCCACGAACAGAAGTTTAATCCCTCTGATAGATTGCACTAGAAAATCTATCAGAAGTTTCTACAAAGAGAATTAACGAATTTGATCCGTTAAACCAGACTGCAAATTCAAAATTCACAGGCTGAAATTTTTCGAGCAGAGAGGGAGAGGGGCGGCGGCCACAGTAGGGAAAAACTAGGGTTTTCAAAAAATTTTGTGACCTCTGTTGTGTAATTTCTGTACTGCAATAACTTATTTATAATGTGGGCTGCTAACAGCTTAGGGCCCATTAGTCATAAGTTCAAGCCTGACAAGCAAAGCCCGCATGTTCAGAAATTAATATAAAATTAATCGTGACTCAAATTGATAAACCAATTTCATCAATGTGCACAGAAATCATTTCTGCATCTTTTAAAGTCAAGATAAATTTTCTGAATCCGAATTCAGTGGTTTCCAAAAATGCCCATCTCTATGTCATTTTAGGAAATCTTACTCCTCTACTCTGATATAAGAAGTCCCACTTCTTTATTCACTAAATTTAACTCTTTAAATTTAATTATCTCAACGGGGATTAAAAATTCATTACTTGTGTGACCCTCAATGGTTCAGGGATACAGCTAGCCGTGGGCTCACAACTCCTTGTGACTCGAAACAACAATTTCCGAATTGCCCATCGAATCATGGTAAGAGCGTCTAGCAACATCGCCCCATGATTCCCTAGGTATCACTGATAGTGCCTGCAAGAACCAATAGATTTTGGTTAGCGTACAGTACGGTCCCTTCAACCATATATCCCGATCGAATCAACAACCATTGGTAAATCGAGAGTCGTTCGAGATTTGATAACTATGCAATGCATCTTGAAGATCAAATAGTGACATCGCATGTGCTACTAAGAAACCATTTCTTAAAACACATCATGTACTCTGGCCAGAGATTCGTCACACTAATATCTCCTCAGATTGCATAGGATATCCACACTAGCAAGTATGTGGTGAATCCTTGACAACAAAGCATCGACTCCTATATGTGTCGTAACTGTACCCAATCCCGACACCTGATGACCCCAATAGAGTCGATAAACGAGTCAAAGTACAGTACTAGCATATAGAGTCTCAATGATGTTTCAAGTAGTAAGGACTAATGGTGTACAACCAAAACCGCGGACTTCATCCACTCGATAAGTGATAACCACTTGGAAAGTCCGGATAGGGTAGTTCGATCATTCATCGTATGAATATCCATTTGCATGCTTTGAACATCTCTATGTTCCATACCAATGAAACGTGGTACTCGGCATCGCAAATGTTAGTCTCAATCTCGAGCGATCCTTATCCTTATTAACGGACGGCTCAATGGACTAGGAACTGTTTAGAATATACAGTGACTATAAGATGTGTTTCATGATAGCCATCCCCATGTGCCACCACATCTTACATACACTATAGTATATTCAAGGTCTTCATCTAAACATCTTATAGTATGTCACAACATAATAATATGATAAAAGATAAAGTAAACGCCATTATAAAAGTGTAAATTATATTAAACAAAAGATTGTTTATACATAGAGTCATCAAAGCCCTTAGCCACAAGTTGGCTCACCGGGCACCCACTCTTTCATAACTTTGATAGTCTGTTGCATTTTGCGCTGCTAATTGTCGGGGATGAAGAAGCTAAGGCAGATCAGTTAATCAATGGGTTGAACCCCGACGTCTTCACGTTGGTTAACACCAACAGGCCTAACAACTTTGCGGATGCCATGAATCACGCAAAGGGAGCGGAAGCAGGCTTGTGGAGGCAAAGAGGTAATCAGGTGGCACCTCAGAAACAGAGGCAGTATCAGAACCAACCATTTCAGTACCAGAATCAGCCACCTCAGCATCAGAACCCGCATCAAAGGTATGAAGGTGGTAACAGTGGGGGAAACAGAAAGGATCAGTACAAGGCAAGAGGTAAACCGTTCAAGAGGTAGGGGAACGGTTCGTCTAGTTCCAGTGGTTCCCGAAAATTCGGTTCAGGACAGAGTTCTGGATCATCATCCTTGTACTGCAGCAAGTGTGGGGGAAGACACTCACCGGATCAGTGTGTGGGAGTCTTTGGTAATTGTAACACCTGTCAGCAACCGGGACACTTCTCTAAGGTGTTCCCTCAATGTAGCAGAGATAGAGCTCATAGGGGAAGTTCATCTCGACCTGCACCTCAACCAGAGAGGCAGTCTTCTGCAGTGCACTCTTTCCAGCCTCAGCAGCAGAACAGACAGGGAGGTAACTCTAGTGCGAACCAGCCTTCGAGACAGCAGGCACGAGTCTTTGCTTTGATAGAGGATCAGGCTCAGGCAGCACCTGACGATGTTATAGCAGGTAACTGTTCGATTTTCGGTTATTCTGCTCATGTTTTGATACATACAGGTGCTTCCCATTCCTTTATCTCTAAGAAGTTTGTGTTATTGCATGCTTTGCCAACTGAGTTATTGCCTACTGTAGTAGCTGTTACTTCACCTTTGGGTGGAGGAATTGTTTCTGTCAGACTAGTCAGGAACTGTGAACTTTGTTTTGAAGGAAATTTGTATTGTGCTTGGACTGTCAGATTTTGATTGTATTGTCGGTATAGATGCTTTAACCAAGTACAGGGCAACAGTCGATTGTTTTCTGAAATTTGTCAGGTTCAGACCTGAAATGGCAGACGAGTGGAAATTCTTTGGTAAGGGTTCCCGATCTAGAATTCCTTTGATTTCAGTGTTATCTATGACCCGTTTGCTACAGAAAGGTGCATAAGGATTTTTGATGTATGCAGTTGATGTACTGAAATCTAGCCCAACTTTGGTAGATTTACCGGTGGTTAGAGAATTTGCTGATGTGTTCCCAGAAGATGTTCCAGGTTTACCACCTATTCGAGAAATCGAATTCAGCATTGAGTTAGTGCCAGGTACTCAACCTATCTCAAAAGCTCCGTATCGTATGGCACTTATTGAATTGAGAGAGTTGAAGGAGCAGCTTGAGGATTTGATTGCCAAGGGATACATTAGACCTAGTTTATCACCTTGGGGTGCTCCTGTTCTTTTTGTTCGGAAGAAGGATGGTTCTATGCGGCTCTGTATCGACTACCGCCAATTGAATCAGGCTAAAGTTAAGAACAGGTATCCTTTACCCCGAATAGATGACCTTTTTGATCAGCTGCAGGGTTCTTCTGTCTATTCTAAGACTGATTTGAGGTCAGGTAATCACCAGTTGAGAGTGCGAGAGGAAGATGTTCCTAAGACCGCATTCAGAACGAGGTATGGTCACTTTGAGTTTATAGTCATGCCATTCGGTTTGACTAACGCTCCAGCGGTTTTTATGGGATTGATGAACCGTAATGACCATGCAGAGCACTTGAGGATCATCTTGCAGATCTTACGAGTGGAACAGTTGTTTGCCAAGCTGTCGAAATGTGAATTCTGGCTAGATCGAGTTGTCTTTCTCGGTCATATTATTTCTGAAGATGGGATTTCTGTCGATCCCAGCAAGATTGAAGCGGTTATGAATTGGCCAAGACCTACTTCAGTGCCGGAGATCCGAAGCTTCATGGGTTTAGCTGGTTATTACCGTCGTTTCATCGAGGGTTTCTCGTCTATTGCCAAGCCAATTACCCAGCTGACTCAAAAGAATGCGCCTTTTGTTTGGACTGCAGATTGTGAGGCTAGCTTTGTTGATCTGAAGAGGAGACTGACCAGTGCTCCGATTCTTTCTATTCCGAAGGGTACTGGAGGTTTCACAGTCTATTGTGATGCTTCTAACCGAGGCTTGGGTTGTGTTCTTATGCAGAATAAGCATGTGATAGCGTATGCATCGAGGCAGCTGAAACCGCACGAGACTCGTTATCCAGTTCATGATCTAGAACTAGCTGCGATTGTATTTGCTCTGAAGATCTGGCGTCACTATCTTTATGGTGAGTCTTTCGAGATCTTTTCTGATCATAAGAGTCTTAAGTACTTGTTTTCACAGGCAGAGCTGAATATGAGACAGAGAAGATGGTTAGATCTGTTGAAGGATTTCGACTGTGAAATCAAGTATTATCCGAGGAAGTCAAATGCAGTTGCAGATGCCTTGAGCCAAAAGCTTTGTTCTTTATCTCTTTCTACTATCGGTGTTTCTCAGTTGATCGATGATTGTTGCACTTCTGGTTTAGAGTTTGAAACGGATAGGGAGACTATCAGAGTGTTGGCTATTCAAGCCGAGCTGGAGTTGTTTGTTGCAATCAGAGAAGCACAGAAGTCTGAGCCGAGCATTCAGGTTTTAGTAGAGAAAGTCAGATCGGGTCATCAGTCTGAATTCCAGGTTAGAGATGATGTTTTGTTCGTGAATAACCGTATTGTTGTGCCTGATATTTCGGAGTTGAGACAGCGTATTCTCCGAGAGGCTCATTGCAGTCGGTTTAGTATTCATCCTGGAGGTCGTAAGATGTACAACGATCTGAAGAACCAATTCTGGTGGAAGAAAATGAAGAGCGACATTGCGAGGTTTGTATCTCGGTGTTTGAACTGTCAGCAAGTGAAAGCAGAACGGAAGCGACCAGGAGGTCTATTGCACAGTCTATCTGTTCCTGAATGGAAATGAGATCACATTTCTATGGATTTTGTCACGAAGCTACCACGATCCGTTCGAGGATGCGATGCTATTTGGGTAGTGATCGACCGATTGACAAAGTCTGCTTGTTTTATTCCGTACAATATGACGTATCGTCACGATCAGATGGCTAAATTGTATGTTAGCAATGTTGTGAGATTTCATGGTGTGTCGAAGTCGATCGTTTCAGATAGAGACCCTAGATTCATGACTTCGTACTTCTGGCATAGTCTTCAGGAGGCTCTTGGTACTCGATTGCATCTGAGTACAGCTTATCATCCTCAGACAGATGGACAGTCAGAGCGGACTATCCAGACGTTAGAGGATATGCTGCGAGCGGTAGTGCTAGACTTTGGCACTAGTTGGCAAGATTCTTTGCCTCTTGTTGAGTTTTCTTACAACAACAGCTTTCAAGCGAGTATCGGTATGGCGCCTTTTGAGGCTTTGTATGGTAGAAAATGCCGATCTCCGTTGTTTTGGGATGACTTGTTCGAGTCACCAAATTTGGGACCGAATATGCTTAGAGATATGGCAGAGCAGGTTAAGATCATTCAGACCAGAATGAAGTCAGCTCAAGATAGACAGGCAAAGTATGCGAATGTCAGGCGTAGACCTCTGAGTTTTGATCAGGGAGACCGAGTCTTTCTAAAGATTTCACCTTTCAGAGGCACTGTCAGATTCGATAAGAGAGGGAAGTTATCTCCGAGATTCATCGGGCCATACGAGATTCTCGAGAAGATAGGCGATCTTGCCTATAGACTTGCACTTCCTCCGTTTTTATCTGGTATTCACGAAGTTTTTCACGTCTCTATGCTGCAAAAGTATCATCCAGATCCTTCTCATGTTCTTCAGCCTGACGAAGCCAAGTTAGACGAGACTCTGAGCTACTTTGAGCGACCGATTCAGATCCTTGATCGGAAGGAGAAACAACTCAGAACCAAGTCGATCCCGTTAGTGAAAGTGCAGTGAAGCCGTCACGGGGTCGAGGAAGCGACTTGGGAGACATAATCTGACATGAGGCAGCGATTTCCGGAGTTATTCGGATGACGTGAGTTCTTCTTACTGTCTTTATTCTATCTTATGAGTTGTGGTTCTTGTTGATTTCGAGGACGAAATTTCTTCTTAGTGGGGGAGAATTGTAACGCCCCATTTTTATCTTAAATGAGTTTATTTGAGTTAATAAGAGATTACAGAGTTCACGAGCCTACTTGATTTTGATCAGGGTCCTTTCTGCAAAAATTGGATTTTTCAGGGACTAAAATGCAATTTTGGAGTTTAATATATTATTTGCACATGAGACTAGTCTTCATTTATCCTCATCTTCTCCCTTGGGCGTGAACCACCATTGAAGACGCCTCCTTGGAGCTTTTGAGCTTTCAAAATCCAGTCCGAGCTCGATCCGTCCGTTAGAAATTAATTCTGAAGGCAGATTATCGATCACTGCAGTGAAAGCTCTGTTATATCGTAAGTTTTTCTACGATCAGATACATTCTAGTTTTTGGATGTTGTTAGAATCGTTCTAGATTCGAGTATGTTGTTCTCTACAGAGTTTTGATCGTCTATTATCTGTCGGTTTTGAATTTGAGCGACGTTCGGAATTGTTATGATTTTTGGAAGCCATTTTCGAAAATTGTGATTTGAGATTTGTTGGGATTGCCTTGTATTGGTTGTCTTAGAATTGTTATGAGGTTATATCGCTATTGAACTGCTGTCTGCGTTGTCGGTTTGTTCAGTTATAGTCGTTATGCCGTCGGTTTGAGTTTTGTAGATTTGAACCGTTTTTGAAGTTGTTGAACTTGGCTTGTAAGTCGATCATGGTAATTTATCTTTGATTGTATCTGAACAGATTCGTTTGGAGTTATCAAGCCCTGTGTTAGCAGCATTTGGTCGTCAAGAATTGGACGAAGAACGGTAAAGAGATTACCTTGAACCGTTGCCTTTGTTGTTGGATTGTTTAGTTGTTGATTAAACCTTTTGTTGTAGCTTATCCAGAGTTGGAACTACTGCATTGAAAGGTAAAAGCAGACATCGATAGCGGGATAGCATACTCGGGACAGTTGGTTCTCGAGTTTCCCTTAAAATCACATACTTGCATCTACACCCGTTCTAGCATGAGGAACTTGTGTTTTGTTGTTTTGATTGAGCTTTTGTTATATGTCTATGTTTTATGTTTCTGTTATGCATTCATCTTGAGCTAATCTTGTTTTCAACGGGCAGAACCGCCCTTTTTGTTTAGACGTTTGGGAACTATGATTGAGTGGCCTAGGTCGTAGTCGTTTCGCCTAGTGCTAGCATACTCATTATAGTTGCTCAAAGTCTAGAGGAGTGGGATACGTGGCACCACCTTGATTGGGTGAGTCGGTGAGTCGTTACGTAATCTCATCCTCGGGATCCCAAAAGCACAGCAGCAATCCCTCGTTATCAGATTTGATATCTCGGTTTAAAGACATGCATTTCATTACATCGTTATTGACTTCGTTGTTGTCTTGAAAGCATGTTTATTGTTGTATTACTTGATATGTTGTTTTTACTGGGATTATCATTCTCACCGGTTATCCGGCTGTTGTTTTGTTTTGTATGTGTACTTGACAACAGGTGGGGCAGGATCATGTCAGAAGAGGCATGGTTAGCTTTGAGGGAATGATGTAGAAGTGAGACTCGGTTTAGAGGTCTTGTTAGCATGACAATCTAGTTTATGTTTTGAAGCATGTTAAGAACTTGAAATTGGATTGGAAGTGGTCTTGCTTGTAGTTAGAACTCTTGTATTATGTATTCGGCTTGTAATAGCTAGCATCGATGCGTGTTCTTCACTTTTATGTATAAATGCTATGTTGTTGGATATATATTAGTTGGATCATGTTAGAGTTCTTTTGGTTATGTTATTGCACTTTTGGAGGCTTGTTTTGAGCCAATTCAGCAGGCCATGCGCGCCCGCGCGTCCCGCACTATGTTTCGGAAGTTTTGGGCAGAGCATCAGGCGCGCCCGCACGAGGGCTTGGGCAGGACGCCATGCGCGCCCGCGCGCCCCCTTTAAAAAAAAAAATTGCTCTTGGCTTTTAATTGCTTACTTCTTGAATTACTCCTTTAATTGTTGTTTATAACCGAGGTCTCACACTACCAACTCTAGGTCCACGCCTATAGTTTGCTCTACACTGCCAAATGATACTAATATCATTAAAGTGCTCTAAAAGCCTTAACTAAGCTATTGCATACTCCTTAATATTTATAGGAAGCAAAAGTTATACCTTCGTCCGTCGTTAGCCCTTTGCTGTCGAGTGCCTCAAAACTAGGCCATAGCTCCACTACGACGCCTGGACTGCTATGCCACTTCCGGATTCACAACGAGACGCCTATAATTACCTAGATCTGAGTTAGAAGGCTAAGGAATCGAGAGAGAAGAGAGGAACTGGTGCACTTAAAAAATGAGCTCGGCACCCCACTATTTATAGACGGAATTCGGATCGTCCGAACTGGGCTTCGTGTCGTTCGAACTGGGCTTCGGGTCGTTCGAACCCGATATTATGTCATTGCTTACATCAGCAAGATGATGTCATCCATGAAGACTGTCGGCAGCACGTTCGGAGCGTCCGAACCACTCTTCGGATCGTCCGAACCCTGACTTCGGACCGTCTGAATCTTGACTTCGGAGCCTCCAAACTCGATGACCATCAAACAATTTTCAAGTGTTCTGAATCCAATTCCGGACTCCGTTAACCCATTAAGAGTTCCCTTAATCATGTTTACTCTTAACTAGAAGGATTAATGAATTGAATAACACTTAATCACTGATTTTGGGTACGGGCTACTACATTCTCCCCCACTTAAGATGTTTCGTCCTAGAAAACAGATCTTAAGTACTGAATGTAAAACAAAAATCAGAAACATTCTTTATTCCAGTCAAACTCTTACAGAGTTTACAACTGAATACAACTCAAACCGAAATTAAAACAACTCAGGATGGTCTGTACGCATCCTGTCCTCAAGTTCCCAAGTAGCTTCCTCAGTGCCTCGGCGCTGCCACTGAACTAAAACTAGAGGAATGACTTTGATTCGCAAAACCTTATCCTTATAATCCAGGATACGAATAGGTTTCTCAACATAGGTCAAATCCTAGCTCACCTGAACCTCAGACTGCTGCAGAATATGAGACTCATCCGCCACATACCGTCGCAACAGAGATACGTGGAACACGTCGTGAATACTGGAAAGATGCGGTGGAAAAGCTAGTCGATAAGCCAAATCGCCAATGCTCTCCAAGATCTCAAACGGACCGATAAATCTGGGGGACAACTTGCCCTTAAGGCCAAATCTGAGAATCTTTCAAAAAGGTGACACTCTTAGAAACACTTTCTCCCCGACATTGAATTGCAAAGGCCTACGCTTAGTGTTAGCATAGCTGGCCTGATGATCTTGTGCAGTCTTAATCCATTTCTTGATCTGATCAACAATGTCTATCGCCTGTTGGATAAACTCCAGGTCCCTCAGCCTGTCTCTCCCCCACTTCTTCCCAGAAGAGTGGAGTACGACAACGTCGCCCGTACAACGCCTCAAAAGGTGTCATCCCAATACTAGTATGATAGTTGTTGTTGTACGCAAACTCGATCAATGGCAAATGATCCTGCCAGGCTGAACAAAAATCCATGACGCACGCTCTAAGCATATCCTCTAAAGTACGGATAGTGCGCTCTGACTGACCATCAGTCTCCGGATGATAGGCAGTACTCAAACTGAGAGTAGTATCCATCGCACTCTGAACACTCCCCCATAATCTAGAAGTAAACATAGGGTCTCGATCGCTGACGATGCTCACAGGCACTCCATGAAGTCGAACGATCTCCTGAATGTACCACCGAGCCATACGATCCACATTATACTCCCGGCTATAGGCAATGAAATGCGCTGACTTGGTGAGTCGGTCCACCACAACCCAGATAACATCACAGTTCCTCGGGGATACCTGCAAATGGGTCACAAAGTCCATTGTGACAAACTCCCATTTCCATTCAGGAATAGGCAGACTTTGAAGCAATCCTCCAGGTCGTCGGTGCTCTGCCTTGACCTGTTAACACACCAAACATCTCGAAACAAACTGATAAACACTGCGTTTCATTCCCTTCCACCAGAAACGAGTACGTAGATCCTTGTACATCTTTTTGCTCCCAAGATGAATACTCAACTTAGTGCGATGCGCCTGAGACAAAATCTCCTCTCGCAACTCTTCATCTTGCGGAATTACAAGCCTACCAGACAAACACAGAAAGCCATCTGACTGATAATGAAATCCAGACGAGCTACTATCATTAGCTAGATGAGCTAGACGTTGGGTCTTCGAATCAGACATCTGAGCATCCCGAATCATCGAATACAAAGCTGGCTTAGATAGTATCGCAAACATCTGGATACTCTGCATACCTTTCTTATGCTTGAAGGTATACCCCGAAGTACAACAGTCACTGATCGCACTAGACATCAAACAAGTCTGCAGTGCAGATAGTCGCACCTTGCGACTCAAAGCATCAGCGGTGAGATTATCAGCTCTCGGATGGTACTTAATCTCGCAATCATAGTCCTTAAGCAAGTCCATCCAACGTCTTTGCCTCATGTTCAACTCCGCCTGAGTGAACAAATACTTGAGACTCTTGTGGTCGGTGAATATCTCAAATTTCTCGCCATACAGATAATGACGCCAGATCTTCAAAGCAAACACAATGGCTGCTAACTCCAAATCATGGACTGGGTAGTTGTCCTCGTGAAGCTTCAACTGCCTAGAAGCGTATGCGATCACATGCCCATTCTGAGTCAGGACACAACCTAACCCCTGTAGAGAAGCATCAGTGTATACCACATACCCTCCAGATCCTGACGGTAATGCCAACACTGGCACAGAAGTCAACCACCGTCAAAGCTCACAGAAATTCTCCTCACACTCGGAGGACCACTCGAAATCCACACCCTTGCGGGTAAGCTGCGTCAAAGGTCGAGCTAGCTGAGAGAAATTCGAAATGAAGCGACGATAATACCCTGCTAGACCCAGAAAACTACGGATCTCAGCAACCGTTGTCGGACGCGACCAATTAAGAACAACTTCAATCTTGCTTGGATCAACAGAAATCCCCTCCCTGGATATGATATGGCCAAGAAAGACCACTCGATCCATCCAGAACTCACACTTGCTCAGCTTGGCGTACAACTGCTCATCTCGAAGAGTCTGCAGTACCAACCGCAAGTGAGAAACATGCTTTTCCGTATTACGCGAATACACCAAGATGTCGTCAATGAATACCACGACAAATTTGTCCAAATACTCCCTGAAGACATGGTTCATCAGATCCATGAATATAGCCGGCGCATTAGTCAAACCAAATGGCATCACTAAGAACTCGTAATGCCCATAGCGAGTACGGAATGCAGTCTTGGCTACGTCCTGATCACGGACTCTCAACTGATGGTACCCAGATCTCAAGTCAATCTTGGAGTAAACTGAAGTTCCCTGCAGCTGATCAAACTAGTCATCAATACGAGGCAACGGATACTTGTTCTTCATAGTGACTCGATTCAGCTGCCGATAGTCAATGCATAGCCGCATAGACCCATCCTTCTTCTTCACGAAGAGAACAGGAGCTCCCCAAAGAGATACACTAGGACGAATGTACCCCTTGTCCAAAAGATCCTATAGCTGATTCTTCAACTCACGCATCTCTGATGGAGCCAGAAGATACGGTGCTCGAGAAATAGGTGAAGTACCCGACATCAACTCTATGCCAAACTCGACTTCCCTAACAGGAGGAAAAACCCGGAATCTCATCAGGAAATACATCTGAAAATTCATCTACAATAGGAATACTCTCTATCCCAACGCTCTCAGCGGACAAATCAACTACATAGATAAGGTAGCCTTCCCCGCCAGACTCTAGAGCTCGACAGGCTCTCAAAGCTGATACCAAAGGCATCGGGGGTCGCGCTCCCTCACCATAGAAAAACCAGCTCTCACTCCCTTCCGGATGAAAGCGTACTAATCTCTGATAGCAGTCCACTGAAGCTCGATAGGTAGTCAACATAACTATTCCCAGAATGCAATCAAAGTCGTCCATCGCAAGAACCATGAGATTCGCAATCAAAATTTTACCCTCTGTGAGGACCTCGATTCTAATCAACTAATCTCAAATAGTAAAACAATCATCGATAAATAAATGAGCCAATTTTTTTTTTAAAATCAAGAACAATGCCTCGCTCGAGCGGTAGAAAAATATTCGGCTCGAGCGAGATCATCTCGGGCTCAACTATAAAAATCAATTTAACTCGTTCTTCGACATACATCAATTCTAAGAATAATCGGGGCATAAAAATACATGCAGTATTATAAATCAACAATAAAAGCACGCTTCAATAAATAACCGAGTTCTAAAAGTTATTTGACTCTGAATCGACGCCTCACATCTATCATTCGATCCCAAGCTAACCACGTCGACTCTGACTAGCTCCTGCCCCACCTGTTGTCAAGTACACATACAAAACAAGACAACAGCCGGATAACTCCGGTGAGAATAAAATCCCAGTAAAAGCGACGTAGCATGTAATATCAAGTAAGTATATTAAAATCATAATATACATTCAAATTCTTCAATGGAAATGCCAATGAAATGCATGTATTTAAAAATCGGGATTATCAAATCAGATAATCATGGGAATATCAGACAATCGGTTGGGATCCCGAGGTCAAGATCACGCAACTAACCCACCTACGCTCCCGCTCGGTGTGGTGCTACGCGTCTCAAACCTCTAGACTTTGGCGCAACTATAAGAGTATGCATACACTGGGGGAACTCAACATCCCAGGCCACTCGATATAGCTCCCAAATGTCTAATTCGAATCTGGGCAACTCAGCCCTCTAAAAATTTAAGAAATTTGGCTCAAGATGAATGCATATGAATCAAATGCAATTTAATCGAATCGAAAATAATAAATCTGTGTATTCAGACATCAATGTATCGAAGATGTCAACACATTCAACTCGTATATTCAAACTCATGAATATAATATCGAAAATCATTGAAGTAATTCAAATAAGAAATCTCATGCTTTTCAAATCGAATATATAAATCACTTTCTTCAAACAATTTCATATAGACAAACTCATGTCTTTCAAGTAATATTGAAAATAAATTAAATCATTCAAATTCACATTCAATATCAAATAATCAAATAAACATGCAAGTATGTGATTTTAATCGGGAACTCGAGAATCTCAAACTCGCTCGAGTATTCATTCCCTTAGAAATCGACATCAGCTCATACCTCAATTTTTCAAGTCTGGAAAAGTCCAATCCCTAAACTTCTGATCTCTGCCTTAAAATATCCTCAACTGGCTTCCAATCTGCGAAAAATCCCATAATATACAAAAGTCAACCATAGTCAACTATGGTCAAACTTTGACCAATAATTCGTCAACTTTATCGCGTTCTCACCGCTTCACTGTTTCGAATTTCGACTCGAAACTTGAATATTTGGATCTATCACGTTGAGACGATAAAAAATGGTTAACTCGCCGGAGGTCGCCGGAAAATCGGAGAAGACGGCGGCGACGCGGCGGCATTCGGCGGCAATATCAAAACTGCTCCAAAAATTATGAAATTTTGCAGGCTTGTCGAGCTCGACGAGACGATTCCAACCACATAAGCCACGACCGGAACAGAGCTCCAATGCGGCCGGGATCGGAGAAAAACGAGCCAACTCCGGCGAAGTTTAAAAGCTTCGATTTGCTCTATTCCTTCACCAAAAATGCTACAATAAGCTTTGGAAATGTTCTTCACAACTCAAATAATCGATTACTAACTTTAAAACCAACAAAAACGAGCTCGAATCGCAAAAATCATACCGAGGAAGATGATGAACAGTACTCGCACAGATCCCGTCTGTTCTTTGTCGATTCCCCGTCAATCCAACCGTCAGATCGTCAATTATTTTATACCAATAGATTCATCTTGATCTTAGCTACAAATTCACCGTTCGGATCTTCGATAAAAGCTCCGGTGAATGGCCGGAAAAATAAAAAACGTGGACTGCTACAGCGAAATCGAATTCTATGCAGAACCCATCTGTTCTAACTCGATTTTCAACGATCCAACCGTCGGATCGTCGATTTATTTACACCAATAGCTTTTTCTTGATGTTGGCTACAAAGTGACCGATCGGATCTTTGATCGGATCTCCGGTGAACAGTCGACGATGGAAAAAGTGGGACTGCTACAGTGAATACGAAAATTGGGGAAAAATTCAAAACTCTGTGATTGCTTTTATGATGCCCATCGCGCGTTGTTTTCTATTTATAGTAACCCGATAATTTCCTGATCCGGACCAATTTATTAGATACTCAAATGGTAAAATTAATCTCCAATATGATATTTTTCTGATACACACACCCAACATCAATTAATACCATTTCTGAAATTATTGAGTTTGACCAGTCAATTGGACTCAAAATTTTCCCAATTAAATACTAAATCTAATTTAGACTCTGACCAGTCCACTCGGTCAAATATTCTTCCAAATTAAGTTATCTGGCATAAATAATTATTTTTATTTCAATATCTCAATAATTAATCCCAAAATGCCAAATATTGGAGATCTCTAAAAAATAAGCAAACTCATTGATTAAATGACACGTGTATTTGTAAATACACTCTATAATCTCATTAGCAATAATAATTATTTCGTCAACTCAATAATTATTTCAATTGCTAATTAATTCGATAAATATATTTTGGGGCGTTACAATTCTCCCCCTCTAAGAATTGATTTCGTCCTCGAAATCGCATGCAATCCGAGCACATCAGATAGAGATCCGAAAGAATCTGTACACAATCTTATTGCAATAAAGAGATTCAGATTATATATCTCAAATCTTGTTCTAGCTTTCAAATGATTTCTTCGATTCTTATATAAGTCATCATACTGAAACAACTAGAATGAAATTGTTCTAGAACTACTCCTCTTTTTGGTACTCACTCTGTATCTGTCATCGGTTATAGATCAATCAAAGTAGTTCAAAGTTTCATTCAATTCCGTCTCATCTCTCTAAAGTACAAAGGAACGAATCTTGTTCCCTTATTAAAGTCTGAATCAAGACTTACAATTCTGACACATCTGTCTCGCACTGTTCTGATTCTATTCGGAATCATAATCACTTTCTTTGACATCTATGACAATATCAGGTCAAATCTGACTCTACAGCTGATGTACTCAAGAACATCATTCTCGAAATAAGAAAAATTCGTAGTACTCATCGTACATTGCTTCGAAAAGAGTCATCTCTAAACTCTTTTGATAATAGTTCAAATCGTAACATTCAATCAAAGTCATGAATCTGGCCAACTAGTGCCAAAATCTAGCACTACGGCTCGTAGAATATCCTCTCAAAAGGTCTGAGTAGTCTGCTCTAGATGTCTGTCGGCTGATAAGGAATCAACCAAGAATTCTTCGAAATCCTCTAACAAATCAACAATTCAATCTTCAATCAATCAATCTCAATCTAAACTCAATACACAGTTTAGAATTCAACGAAAACTTATGTCAATCAGACAGTTTCTAACATCTCAAACTCCTCTACTGAGTCAATCTCAACCAAGTCAACATTCATCCAATGTCTTAAAATCAAATTTGATCAATCAACAATTCGCACAATCCCAAAATTTAATAACAAAAGGTTCTTTCTTCGCTGTCATTTTATAGGATCACTCAATCATCTGCGAGTCACAATCTATTCTCGCAATCATGGGACAATCAAAATCAAAAGTTCAAAAATTATCATCGAAGTCTTCCAACATCAATCAATTAATTAATCAAACAGGCCAAAAGTCAATGCCAAAATATCTCATCTGATCAAAAATCAAAAACAACATCGGATTAATCTCATCAATTGAAAGAACAAAACTTTGGTATACATCTGTCTGCTCTGGAACTTATTCGGTACCAGTTTTGCTAATTCAAGCTTCTTCTTCTTCTTATTTTCTCTTTCTGTTCACAAGTGTAGTAATTCACGCAATCAAAATCGAATGCTAAAAAAAACGAGATCAAACAACTCTACTAACACTGAGACTCCAATCTTAATTCTGAATTCAAAATTCTGCTCTTAATCCAAGAAGGGAAAAATTTACCGCAAAATCCATAGATTCCCGAAACAATCATCACAAAAACCAACGATTCATAAGATAATTCTGTTACCACTGTTTCATCGAGTGAATCCTATCAATTCTTCTTAATCATCTGAAATATTCTTAAACCCTAATTCAAATCCACTGCAAATTTGTTTCAAAATTTCACCCAACATACCAAAAATCGAACTATCTTCGGACTTAATCGTTATCTGGATCGGTCAACCACGAAATTCAGATAGTGGTATTAATCTCTATTAGTTACGAGCCAACAAAATCGTATATACTGAAGATATACCTTAAATCATCATTGACTCTCAGAGTCAGAATCAAATTAATATCACGAAAATCGCTCAAATCATTATTATCAATTCGAGTGAATTCCAAACAACAATCCTTGCTAAGTGAAAACAACTCACTTGCATTTTTCAATTAAGGGAGAGTGAATCAAATCAGGGCTCCATGAACAAAGAATGCGAGCCAATCTATCAATAATAATAAAATCACGTGATCACCCGTCAATGGTTACGACATCATGCCCAATAACAAGACAAACCAAAATCATGGTTGTCAACGTGGCCTCACTCACGAGGAATCCGCACGCAGTCATCGATTAGGACTCAGTCCTAAGGCATATTCGAATGTCCCAATCAACGAAATCTAGATCACTCAAGAATCAAATAATCGAAACTCTCCCGAATCAATATCAATATCCAGAAAGAAAATTCAAGTTCTCAAGAATTACGAATTTCGAAAATTCAAACTCGGAATTTCAATCGATGCCGAATGGCAATAATTATCGAAGTCAAAGTCATGCGAATCAAGGATGCATAACTAAAATAGGATTCAAGAATCTTCAGATTAATCGAAGGAAGGCTCAACTGTAACTGAATTTGGTCTCTTTCCAAAAACACTAATATCAACCTCTTATTCTATCAAAAAGAATTTCTTCCCAACAATTCTCAAATTCTTCTCTTTCCAAAATATCAATCACAATAACTCCTCAACCACTTCAATACTAGAAATTCATACAATTTCCCTTAAGACCCAATAAAAGTATCATTCTCGAAAGAACAATATTGGATACATCAATAAAATCTCAATATCATCGATTGAGATCTAATCGAATTCTCAAAATATTCAATTAATCCTTATCATCCCAAAAGTTTAGCATAAGAGTGCTGATATTCTTAAATTCAAAAATAACTTTAAAAAATATCGCAAAATTAGATCAATTCCCAATAATTCAATCTATTATCAAAATCTAATCACAATAGATCCCAACAATCGGATACAATCTGTTCATTCATATATCAATCTCATAATGCTATAAACATAAACATCAACTCAAAAGACATAATCAACAAATGTCCTTACTGAGTACATCTAGATCTTAATTCACTTCTACTCAATCTCTTGATATCAAACAAAATTCAAGCTTATCATCTCTGATAAATCGAATCATCTACTCAGAATGGGCGTTTTCAAACATCTAGCTTTGATCTCAGAGTATTACACAACACTATCTCAAAACGTACACCACATTCTTCACATCGACAAGTCAAGATCAATAGAATTTTTACCTCGAGGATTCTTACCATTTCAATACAATCGCTGCTCAAATCTGATCTCATTCTGAAATTTTGAAATTCTTAATATCGGAGTTCTATCTCTGTTCCGTATTGAGGTTCATCTGATACGAATCAATTCAATCATCGCTAAGAATTAAAATATCAACTCTTACCTTGATCAATCTAAGCCACAATAAACTTCGAGTGGTTTTTAATTTAATATCCTCAAGAATAGATATCATATAATCATATTCTAGATCATCTCATTTTTCATCAATACTGATTCTCAGTTTCGAGAGCATAAAATTATTTGCTCAACAGGGAGATACAATTAATCATGACAAAGACATAACAATTCAGAATGTCATAAATAAAATCTCCTGTAATCTAATCCTGCTCAACAATTCATAAACCTCAACTTCTTATCATAATCTCAATCCTCCGGAGCAAGCAGTCTTTCGTCACAAATCAAATCTAATTTGCTAGCTATCTCAACCATAACGGCTTCACAATTATTATCTCAAATAATCACGTAAGCACAAATCTCGAAATATCAAAATAATCAACTCAGTTTCAATCATCCTCTAATCATCATACTCATGTAATCGCATGAGCTTACAAATTCTCATCTCGAATCAGTTCTGATACTCTTTCATATAATGCATGCTTAAGAAAAAAAATCAATTCACATAATCATGTAAACATATAATTCTGAATCAGTAAAGCATGCTCGCATGTAATTCAGGTAATCAAACACTGAAATCAATCACATGCGAAAGAAATAAATTCATGCGGACTCGATCTACCCCGCTCACTCACTTCTAAATCAATCCAAGAATCTTATCGCTTTGATACCACTTAATGTGAGGACCTCGATTCTAATCAACTAATCTCAAATAGTAAAACAATCATCGATAAATAAATGAGCCAATTTTTTTTTAAATCAAGAACAGTGCATCGCTCGAGCGGTAGAAAAATATTCGGCTCGAGCGAGATCATCTCGGGCTCAACTATAAAAATCAATTTAACTCGTTCTTCGACATACATCAATTCTAAGAATAATCGGGGCATAAAAATACATGAAGTATTATAAATCAACAATAAAAGCACGCTTCAATAAATAACCGAGTTCTAAAAGTTATTCGACTCTGAATCGACGCCTCACATCTATCATTCGATCCCAAGCTAACCACGTCGACTCTGACTAGCTCCTGCCCCACCTGTTGTCAAGTACACATACAAAACAAGACAACAGCCAGATAACTCCGGTGAGAATAAAATCCCAGTAAAAGCGACGTAACATGTAATATCAAGTAAGTATATTAAAATCATAATATACATTCAAATTCTTCAATGGAAATTCCAATGCATGTGTTTAAAAATCGGGATTATCAAATCAGATAATCAAGGGAATATCGGACAATTGGTTGGGATCCCGAGGTTAAGATCACGCAACTAACCCACCTACGCTCCCGCTCGGGGTGGTGCTACGCGTCTCAAACCTCTAGAATTTGGCGCAACTATAGGAGTATGCTGACACTGGGGGAACTCAACATCCCAGGCCACTCGATATAGCTCCCAAACGTCTAATTCGAATCTGGGCAACTCAGCCCTCTAAAAATTTAAGAAATTTGGCTCAAGATGAATGCATATGAATCAAATGCAATTTAATCGAATCGAAAATAATAAATCTGTGTATTCAGACATCAATGTATCGAAGATGTCAACACATTCAACTCGTATATTCAAACTCATGAATATAATATCGAAAATCATTGAAGTAATTCAAATAAGAAATCTCATGCTTTTCAAATCGAATATATAAATCACTTACTTCAAACAATTTCATATAGACAAACTCATGTCTTTCAAGTAATATTGAAAATCAATTAAATCATTCAAATTCACATTCAATATCAAATAATCAAAAAAACATGCAAGTATGTGATTTTAATCGGGAACTCGAGAATCTCAAACTCGCTCGAGTATTCATTCCCTTAGAAATCGACATCAGCTCATACCTCAATTTTTCAAGTCTGGAAAATTCCAATCCCTAAACTGCTGATCTCTGACTTAAAATATCCTCGACTGGCTTCCAATCTGCGAAAAATCACATAATATACAAAAGTCAACCATAGTCAACTCTGGTCAAACTTTGACCAATAATTCGTCAACTTTATCGCGTTCTCACCGCTTCACTATTTCGAATCTTGACTTGAAACTTGGATATTTGGATCTATCACGTCGAGACAATAAAAAATGGTTAACTTGCCGGAGGTCGCCGGAAAATCGGAGAAGACGGCGGCGACGCGGCGGCGTCCGGAGGCGATGTCAAAACTGCTCCAAAAATTATGAAATTTCGCACGCCTGTCGAGCTCGACGAGACGATTCCAACCATATAAGCCACGATCGGAACGGAGCTCCGACGCGGCCGGGATCGGAGAAAAACAAGCCGACTTCGACGAAGTTTAAAAGCTTCGATTTGCTCGATTCCTTCACCAAAAATGCTACAATAAGCTTGGGAAATGTTCTTCACAACTCAAATAATCGATTACTAACTTTAAAACCAACAAAAACGGGCTCGAATCGCGAAAATCATCTAGAGGAAGACGATGAACAGTACTCGCGCAGATCCCGTCTATTCTTCATCGATTTCCTGTCAATCCAACCGTCGGATCGCCAATTATTTTATACCAATAGATTCGTATTGATCTTAGCTACAACTTCACCGTTCGGATCTTCGATCAAAGTTCCAGTGAATGGCTGGAAAAATAAAAAACGTGGACTGCTACAGCGAAACCGAATTCTGTGCAAAACCCGTCTGTTATAACTCGATTTTCCAAAGATCCAACCGTCGGATTGTCGATTTATTTACACCAACAGCTTCATATTGATGTTGGATACAAAGTGACCGATCGGATCTTCGATCGGATCTCCGGTGAAAAGTCAGCGATGGAAAACGTGGGACTGCTACAGTGAATACGAAAATTGGGGAAAAATTCAAAACTCTGTGATTGCTTTTATGATGCCCATCGCGCGTTGTTTTCTATTTATAGTAACCCGATAATTTCCCGATCCAGACCAATTTATTAGATACTCAAATGGTAAAATTAATCTCCAATATGATATTTTTCTGATGCACACACCCAACATCAATTAATACCATTTCTGAAATTATTGAGTTTGACCAGTCAATTGGACTCAAAATTTTCCCAATTAAATATAAATCCAATTTAGACTCTGACTAGTCCACTCGGTCAAATATTCTTCCAAATTAAGTTATCTGGCATAAATAATTATTTTTATTTCAATATCTCAATAATTAATCTAAAAATGCCAAATATTGGAGATCTCTAAAAAATAATCAAACTCATTGATTAAATGACACGTGTATTTGTAAATACACTCTATAATCTCATTAGCAATAATAATTATTTCGTCAACTCAATAATTATTTTAATTGTTAATTAATTCGGTAAATATATTTTGGGGCGTTACACCCTCGAACTCTAAAGGGCAACCCATCACTAGACGCTTAGCCAAAGCAGATTGGCCCGTCGGTTTAGAAACAGACATCACTACGTCTAGTGCAATGCATGGTAACTTATGCCTCTTAACAAAACGTGCAGAAATGAAGGAATGAGATGCACCAGTCTCAATAAGTACAAGAGCAGGTATACCATAAAGCAAAAATGTACCTGCGATGACTTTCTCATTCTCCTCCACTGCCTGATCATGTCTCAGGGCAAACACCTGGCCAGAAGCTCGTGGCCTTAAATGAGAACTCCCAGCAGGCTGTCCCTGCGACCTCTGCTGAACGATGGCCTGAGAACCAGATCCTGAACCAGAACCAGAACTGTCTCCCCCAGATAGTGGACAATCCCTCCGAATATTTGTAAGAGTGGGTGCCCAGTGAGCCAACTGTGTGGCTATGGGCTTTGATGACTCTTTGTATAAACAATCTTTTGTTTAATATTATTTACACTTTTATTAATGGCAATGACTTTATATTACTTCATATTGTTATATTGTGATATACTATTGTTGTTTTGATAAAGACCTTGAATATACTATAGTGTATGTAAGATGTGGTAGAACATGGGGATGTCTATCATGAAATACATCTTATAGTCACTGTATATTCTAAAACCGTTCCTAGTCGATTGAGCCGTCCGATAATAAGGATAAGGATCGCTCGAGTTTGAGACTAGCATTTGCGATGCGGAGTACCACGTTTCATTGGTAGGGAACATGGAGATGTTCGAAGCATGCAAATGGATATTCATAGGATGAATAATCGAACTACCCTATCCGGACTTTCCAAGTGGTTATCACTTATCGAGTGGATAAAGTCCGCGGTTTTGGTTGTACACCATTAGTCCTTACGACTTGAAACATCATGGAGACTCTATATGCTAGTGCTGTGCTTTGACTCGTTTACCGACTCTATGGGGGTCATCAGGTGTCGAGATTGGGTACAGTTACGACACATATAGGAGTCAATGCATTGTTGTCAAGGATTCACCACATACTTGCGAGTGTGGATATCCTATGCGATCTGAGGAGATATTAGTGTGACAAATCTCTGGCCAGAGTACTTGATGTGATTTAAGAAATGGTTTCTTAGTAGCACATGCGATGTCACTAATTTGATCTTCAAGATGTATTGCATAGTTATCGAATCTTGAGCGACTCTCGATATACCAATGGTTGTTGATTCGATCGGGATATATGGATGAAGGGACCGTACTGTACGCTAACCAAAATCTACTGGTTCTTGTAGGCACTATCAGTGATACGTAGGGAATCATGGGGCGATGTTGCTAGGCGCTTTACCATGATTCGTTGGGCAAGTCGGAAAGTGTTGTTCCGAGTCACAAGGAGTTGTGAGCCCACGGCTAGCTGTATCCCTGAACCATTGAGGGTCACACAGTGTAATGGAGTTTTAATCCCCGTTGAGATAGTTAAATTTAAAGAGTTAAATTTAATGAACTAAGGAGTTGGACTTCTTAAATAAGAGTAAGGGAGTAGGATTTCCTAAAATGACATAGGGATGGACATTTTTGGAAACCACTGAATTCGGATTCAGGAAAATTTATTTTGACTTTAAAATGTGCAGAAATGGTTTCTGTGCACATTGGTGAAATCGGTTCATCAATCGGAGTCACGATGAATTTTATATTAATTTCTGAACGTGCGGGCTTTGCTTGTCGGGCCTTAACTTATGACTAATGGGCCCTAAGCTGTTAGTGGCCTGCATTATAAATAAGTTATTGCAGTACAGAAATTAGACACAACAGGTCATTATTTTGAGAGACAGAATTCGAAACCCTAGCCTCCTCTCTCTCTCACAATTCGGCCGCCCCCTCCTTGCTCTGTCAGAGAATTTCCGGTCTGTGATTTTTAATTGCAGTCAGGAATAACGAATCAGATTCGTTTAATCTCTTCGCAGAAAACTTCTGACAGATTTTCTAGTGCAATCTGTCAGAGGGATTTAAACCCCATTCGTGGACCTGATTGAAGGAGTTCATCAGTTCCTGGGAGATACAAGAAGCGCAGAGAAATCTGTGTGGTGTCCATTAATCTCGCTTCGAGATTGGAGGTAAAATTTAATTAATTGTTATTTGAATTTTACACACACAATAATTTAATCGTTGAATGGTTGATACCCACACCATGGAATCGTTCCATGATAAAATTTTTAAACTTCCGCTGCACCGGGTATCAATCGTGATTGATCTGAACGCCAGTTATCCAACAATATGACCAGTCTCTCCACAATGGAAACAAGCTCCAGAAGCTCTACGACACTTTTCGGATGGATGGTTCTTCCCACAGTGATCACACTTGTCCTTCTTTCCGAAATGGACAACACCAGCAGAGTCAGTGGAAGAAGAAGTAGATCCAGACTTCTTGAAAGATTGGGCACGGGGATCCAAAGAACTAGCAGGTCTCGACTGAGAGAAAGACCTGTTCCGTCGAATGCTGTCCTCCGCCTGGTGACAACGGCTCACCAAACCCTCGTAGGACATGTCATCGCCAACCGCCACACGGTCATGGATCTCAGGGTTAAGGCCCTGAAGGAACAGATTATACTTCATCCCAGAGCTGTCAGCAATCTCGGGGCAATAGGATAGCAGATCAAAGAACTTTTGCTGATACTCACCAATAGACATGGATCCATGTCGCACACTCAGTAGCTCGCCTGCCTTCGATTGACGGAGTGCAGGAGGAAAAATACAGCTTCTGAAAAGCTGTTCGGAACACGGCCCAGGTGGCCACTCCTCTCGCCGCAACAAAAGGTGCAGAAGTAAACATCCACCACCTGCGTGCACGTCCATCCAGAAGATAACCCAGTGTCTCCATCTTCTGCTCCTCGGTGCACTGGAAAGTCTGAAAAGTCGTCTCCATGCGGTCTAACCAGTTGTCCGCATCCTCCGGAGATTCACCTCCAACCAAGGGCTTAGGCCCTGTCTGCAAGAATTGACGTATACTGAAACGGTCCTCATCTCGATGACGATGGCGGCGTTCCCGACGAGGCTCCCAGTCGGCATCACCCCAACGCCCACCAATACTGCCATGAGAACTCTGGTCGTCACGATCTGCCATCTACAAAATTAACCTAACGGTTATGTAGAATCTAAATCCCAGAAATATTTTGCATGCTCTGATACCATAAATGTAGTGACCCTTACCTGGATCACCTACTAACAGAACTTAGACATGCAATTAACTTAATGAAACCGATATCAGAATAAAACTGCGGAAACCAAAAACAATATACAATCCCAAGGCAAGGAATCTGTAAATATCCAAATATTATACAACCAGATCGAACAGCTGAATCAATCTAATAACAACAGAATAAAACCTAGGCGAAGCTCCAGCTGGCCAACAACTGCCTAGCCCCTCTTGGATCCACCTGCCTCATCCAATCGCAAACCTGCCCCATGGAATAGGGTGTCCAGAAACACAGAGTACGAGACGTGAGCATAAAATGCTCAGTACGAGAGTATGAGTATACATGCATGCAAAGTGAACTCCCTATAAACTCGAGGTCAAGGATCAGATAACAGAGACAGATCGGGCCCTAGTATGTAGCACGCTGTGCTATCGCTTCAGGAGGTGGCTCCCATACCATAATATCAGTGGATATGCAGGACCCAAATCGATGGAAGTCCAACCACTAACAGGATAGGGAAAATCCCTACTAACAGACATCTCGAAGGAGATAGCTCAGTATGAAAATTAATGCAGCATAAATCAATGACATATAAGCCATGCAGTCACATAATACAAGCATACTCAGTCAGGATATCTCGAACAGTACTTTCGTACCTCAAATCAGTGCAAGCTCTACCAACTCTAGGTCCACGCCTATAGTTTGCTCTACACTGCCAAATGATACTACTATCATTAAAGTGCTCTAAAAGCCTTAACTAAGCTATTGCATACTCCTAAATATTTATAGGAAGCAAAAGCTATACCTTCGTCCGTCGTTAGCCCTTTGCTGTCGAGTGCCTCAAAACTAGGCCATAGCTCCGCTACGATGCCTGGACTGCTATGCCACTTCCGGATTCCCAACGGGACGCCTAGAATTCCCTAGATCTGAGTTAGAAGGCTACGAAATCAAGAGAGAATAGAGGAACTGGTGCACTTAAAAAATGAGCTCGGCACCCCCTATTTATAGACGGAGTTCGGATCGTCCGAACTGGGCTTCGGGTCTTCCGAACACGTTTGGGTCGTCTGAACTGGGCTTCGGGTTGTCCGAACCCGATATTACATCATTGCTTATGTCAGCAAGATGACATCATCCATGACGACTGTCGGCAGCACGTTCGGAGCGTCCGAACCACTCTTCGGATCGTCCGAACCCTGACTTTGGACCGTCAGAATCTTGACTTCGGAGCCTTCGAACTCGATGACCCTCAAACCATTTTCAAGTGTTCTGAATCCAATTCCGGACTCCGTTAACCCATTAAGAGTTCCCTTAATCACGTTTAATCTTAACTAGAAGGATTAATGAATTGACTAACACTTAATCACTGATTTTGGGTACGGGCTACTACAGTCGGTTTTGAAAAAGAGCGTCGTTTGGATTTGTTATGATTTTTGGAAGCTTATTTCGAAAAGTGTATTTTGAGATTTTTTGGATTGGATTTGTTATTGATGTTTTAGGATTGTATTGAGTTGGTTTCGATATTATACTGATGTTTGTGTTTCCGGTTTTGATCAGAATATAGCCGTTATGCCGCCGGTTTCAATTTTGGGATTTTGATTCGTTGAATTGTTGAACCTTTGGCAGTTGGGTTTAATTGTAGTTGTTGATCTTATTTTGCCTCCATACAGATTCGTTTGAATTTGGTTGAGCCCAGAGTTAGCCGAAGTCGATCGTTGAAGAGTTAGACGAAGAGCGGTAAAGAGTTTTACCTTGAACGTTTGTTTTAGTGATTGTATGGATTTTAATATAATCTCCTTTTGTAGCGTATCCAGATTTGGAGCTTTCTGAATCTAAAGGTACAAGGAGTCATTGTTTAAGCGGGATAGAACACTCAAGACAGATGGTTATTGAGTTTCCCTTAAATCGCATACTTGCATCAATACTTGTTCTAGAATGGGAAACTTGTATTTTGTGATTAAATTCTTGTTATTAATTGGATTATGATTTAATGCCTTGTGTTTTCTATATGCATTCATCTCGAGCCTAAATCTTTGATTTCAGCAGGTTGTACGGACCTTTTTGTTTAGACGTTTTTGGGGCTATATTGCGAGTGGCCTGGGTTGTAGAAGTTCACCTACTGTCAGCAAACTCCTTGTAGTCGCACCAAAGTCTAAGGGATGGAGATACGGGACACCACCTTGATCGGGAGAGTCGGTGAGTTGTTACGTGATCTCATCCTCGGGATCCCAAAAGAATAGCAGCAATTCCTTGATTATCAGAGTTGATATCCCGGTTTTAAAGACATGCATTTCATTTTTATTAACATTGACTGTGAGAGCTGGTTGGATGATATAGATCAAATTTTTGATTCTCTCGACTATTCCGATGACCGCAGAACAAGGTTGTTTATTCATCAGCTGCACGGTGTTGCTAAGAACTGGTGGATCATGTCAAAGAGAGCCATTGAAAATTGAGGTACAACTATTAACTAGATTCTTCTCAAATCTGAGTTTTATAAGCGGTTTTTCCCAGTTTCGTACCGAAAGGATAAGGGAGCCGAGTTTGCCACTTTGAGGCAAGGGAATTTGAATATCGAGTAGTATGTAGCCAAGTTTGATAGTTTGCTGAGATTCGCACCGCATATTGCCGACAACGAAGAAGCAAAAGCCGACCAATTCATTAATGGTTTGAACCCCGATATCTTCACGTTGGTAAACACTACTAGGCCTGATAATTTTACCGATGCCATGAATCATGCAAAGGGAGCTGAACCGAGACAATCTCAGAACCAACCTTCTCAGTATCAGAATCAGCCATCGCAGTATCATAACCAACCAGAGAGGTCTGAAGGAGGAAGCAGTGGGGGTAATAGAAGGGATCATTTCAGAGCAAAAGGGAAACAGTTCAAAAATCCAGGGAATAGTTCTTCTAGCTCCAGTGGCTCCAAGAAGTTTGGTTTAGGATAGAGTTCTGGATTTTCATCTTTGTTCTTCAACAAGTGTGGAGGTAGACACTCCCAAGAGCAGTGTGTAGGAGTTTTCGGGAACTGAAATATCTGTCAGCAGCCAGGACACTTTTCTAAGGTGTTTCCTCAGCGAGGTAAAGAACAAAATCAGAGTGAGAGTTCTTCTAGACCTATAACTCAGCCTGAGAGGCAGACTTCTGCGGTTCACTCCTTCCAGCCTCAGCAGCAGAACAGATAGGGAGGTAACCCGAATGCGAACCAGCCTCCGAGACAGTAGGCACGAGTCTTTGCTCTGACTGAGGATCAGGCTCAGGCAGCACCTGACAATGTTATAGCAGGTAACTGTTCGATTTTCGGTTACTCTGCTCATGTATTGATAGATACGGGTGTGTATCACTCTTTTATATCTGAGAAATTTGTTTTGATGCATGCCTTTCCTTGTGAGTCTTTGTCTGTTGTAGTAGCTATTACTTCACCTTTGGGTGGCGGAATTGTGTCCATAAGATTGGTTCGGAACTGAACTTCTTTTCAAAGGTAACATGATTTTTTTTTTTATTGTATTGTGCTTGGGTTGTCAGATTTTGATTGTATTATTGGTACAGATGCTTTGACCAACTACAGGGCTACCGTTGACTGTTTTCAAAAAGTAGTCCATTTTAGACCGAAGATGGCAGAGGAGTGGAAATTCTTCGGTAAGGGTTGTCGATCTAGAATTCCTTTAATATCTGTTTTGTCGATGACTCGTTTGTTATAGAAAGGAGCAGAGGGATTCTTGATCTATATAGTGGATGTCCTGAAATCTATCCCATAATTGGTTGATATACCAGTGGTTAGAGAATTTGCTGACGTCTTCCCATATGAGATTCCTGAATTGCCGCTTATTCGAGAGATCGAATTCAGCATTGATTTATTGTCAGGTACTCAGCCGATTTCCAAAGCTCCTTATCGTATGACATCGGTCGAATTGAGAGAATTGAAAGAACAACTTGAGGATTTTATTACCAAGGGATACATCAGACCTAGTGTGTCGCCTTGGGGTGCTCCTGTTCTCTTTGTACAGAAGGAGGGTTCTATGCGGCTCTGTATTGATTACCGTCAACTGAATCAAGTGACGGTAAAGAACAGGTATCCTTTACCTCGAATAGATGACCTTTTATATCAACTACAGGATTCTTCTGTCTATTCGATGATTGATCTGAGGTCGGGATATCATCAGCTGAGAGTGCGTGAGGAAGATATTCCTAAAATTTCTTTCAGACAAGGTATGGCCATTTCGAGTTTATAGTCATGCTGTTCGGTTTGAGTAACGCTCCAGCAGTTTTCATGGGTTTGATGAACCGTATCTTTCAGCGTTATTTGGATGATTTTGTTATTATCTTCATCGATGATATTCTTATCTACTCAAAGAACCGTACTGACCATGCAGAGCCTTTCAGGATCGCCTTGCAGATTTTGCGGGCTGAACAGTTGTTTGCCAAGCTGTCTAAGTGTGAGTTCTGGTTAGACCGAGTTGTCTTTCTCGATCATATTATTTCAGGAGATGGGATTTCTATCTATCCCAACAAGATCGAAGCGGTCATGAATTGGCCTAGACCAACATCAGTGCCTGAGATCTGAAGCTTTATGGGTTTAGCTGGTCATTATCGCCGATCATCAAGGGATTCTCATCTATTGAAAAGCTGATTACCCAGCTCACTCGGAAGAATGCGCCTTTTATCTGGACTGCAGATTGTGAGGCTAGTTTTTTTGATCTGAATAAGAGACTGACCAGTGCTCCGATTTTATCTATTCCATCTGGTACTGGAGGTTTTACCGTCTATTGTGATGCTTCTAACCGAGGCTTGGGATGTGTTCTTAGGCAGCATAAGCACGTGATATAGTAGGCATTGAGGCATCTGAAGCCGCACCAGACTCGTTATCCGGTTCATGATCTTGAACTCGCTGCGATCATATTTGCTTTGAAGATCTGGCGTCACTATCTTTATGGTGAGTCTTTCGAGATCTTTTCTGATCATAAGAGCCTTAAGTATTTGTTTTCGTAGTCATAACTGAATATGAGGCAGAGGAGATGGTTAGATTTGTTGAAGGATTTTGACTGTGAAATCAAATACTACCCAAGAAAGTCAAATGCAGCTGCAAATGCCTTGAGCCGAAAGCTTTTTTCTTTATCTCTTTATACTATTGGAGTTTCTCAGTTGATCGATGACTGTTGCACTTCTTGTTTGGAGTTTGAAATAGATAGGAGGACTATCAGAGTATTTGCTATTCAAGCCAAGCCAGAGTTATTTGTGATGATCAATGAAGCACAGAAGTCTGATCCGAGCATTCAGAATTCGGTAGGGAAAGTCAGATCTGGGAATCAGTCTGAATTTTAGGTGAGGGATGATGTTTTGTTTGTGAATAACCATATTGTTGTGCCTAATATTTCTGAGTTGAGACAGCGTATTCTTCGAGAGGCACATTGAAGTCGGTTCAGTATTCATCCTGGAGGTCGGAAGATGTATAATGATCCAAAGAATCAGTTCTGGTGGAAGAAAATGAAGAGCGATGTTACGAGATTTGTATCCCGATGTTTGAACTGTTAGTAGGTGAATGCAGTGAGGAAGCGACTGGGTGGTCTGTTGCACAGTTTAGCTGTTCCTGAATGGAAGTTGGATCACATTTCGATGCATTTCGTCACGAAGCTACCGCGATCTATTCGAGGATGCGATGCTATTTGGGTAGTGATCGACAGATTGACGAAGTCTGTTTGCTTTATTCCATACAGAATGACGTATCGTCATGATCATATAGCAAAGTTGTATATTAGAAACGTTGTGAGATTGCATGGTGTGCCGAAGTCGATAGTTTCAGACCGAGACCCTAGATTTACTTCGCATCTTTTGGCATAGTCTTCAAGAGGCACTTGGTACTCGATTGCATCTGAGTACAGCATATCACCCTTAGACCGACGGACAGTCAGAGCGGACTATACAGAATTTAGAGGATATGCTTCGAGCACTAGTGCTAGACTTTGGCACTAGTTGGCAGGATTCCTTGCCTCTTGTCGAGTTTTCTTACAACAACAGTTATCAAGCGAGTATCGGTATGACACCTTTTGAGGATTTGTACGGTAAGAAGTGCCAATCTCCTTTGTTTTGGGACGATGTGTCCGAGTCACCTGATTTGGGACCGAATATGCTTCGAGATATGGCAGAGCAAGTAAAGATCATTCAGACGAGAATGAAGTCAGCTCAGGATAGACAAGCAAAGTATGAGAATATCAGACGTAAACCTCTAAGTTTCGATCAGGGAGACCGAGTATTCTTGAAGATTTCTCCATTCAAAAGAACTGTCAGATTTGGAAAGAGAGGGAATTTATCGCCGAGATTCATCGGACCGTACGAGATTCTCGAGAAGTTAAGCGATCTTGCCTACAGAATTGCACTTCCTCCATATTTATCTGGTATTCACGAAGTTTTTCACGTCTCTATGTTGCGGAAATATCAGCCAGATCCTTCTCATATTCTTTAGCCTGACGAGGCCGAGCTTGAAGAGACTCTGAGCTACTTTGAGCGACCGATTCAGATCTTTGTTCGAAAGGAGAAGCAGCTCAGAACCAAGTCGATTCCTTTGGTGAAAGTTCAGTAGAGCCATCACAGAGTCGAGGAAGCAACTTGGGAGACAGAGTCTGACATGAGACAGCGGTTTGCAGAGTTATTCGGATGACGTGAGTTTTTCTTATTGTCTTATGTCCTTTATTCTATCTTATGTGATTGATTCATATTGATTTCAAGGACGAAATCTTTTCTTAGAGGCAGATAATTGTAACGCCCTGAAATCATCTTAATTGAGTTTATTTGAGTTAATCGGAGATTATTTAATTCAAGAGCCAATTTTTTTTATCAGGGTTTATTTTGTAATTTTTGGAAATTTCAGGGACTAAAATGCACATATGAGATTTTATATAATATATTAGCTCCTTTGGCTCTTCTTCATTCCCCTCCATCACCTCCAAAATGCCATCCACCATTGTTGAAGAGAGAAACTTGACTTCAAGCTTTGTGATTTCATTTTTCGGTCGATCCGTCCGTTAAAATTTAAATCCGAAGGCAGATTAGCGATTCCGACAGCGAGAGCTTCGTTCTATTGCAAGTAATTCTTCGATCAGTTATACTTCATTTTTTGGATGTTGTTAGAATCGAATGAGTTTCGGTTATGATGTTCTTGAGCTACTTCTTATCGTTTATTCTCAGTCGGTTTTGAAAAAGAGCGTCGTTTGGATTTGTTATGATTTTTGGAAGCTTATTTCGAAAAGTGGATTTTTAGATTTGTTGGATTGGATTTGTTATTGATGTTTTAGCATTGTATTGAGTTGGTTTTGATATTATACTGTTGTCTATGTTTTCGGTTTGATCAGAATATAGTCGTTATGCCGTCGATTTCAGTTTTCGGATTTGATTCGTTGAATTGTTGAACCTTTGGCAGTTGGGTTTGATTGTAGTTGTTGATCTTATTTTTCCTCCGTACAGATTCGTTTGAAGTTGGTTCAGCCCAGAGTTAGGAAAAGTCGATCGTTGAAGAGCTAGACGAAGAGCGGAAAAGAGTTTTATCTTGAACGTTTGTTTTAGTGATTGTATGGATTTTGATATAATCTCTTTTTGTAGCGTATCCAGAGTTGGAGCTTTTTGAATCTAAAGGTACAAGAAGTCATTGTTTAAGCGGGATAGAACACTCAAGACATATGGTTCTTGAGTTTCCCTTAAATTGCATACTTGCATAAATACTTGTTCTAGAATGGGAAACTTGTATTTTGTGATTAAATTCTTGTTATTAATTGGATTATGATTTAATGCCTTGTGTTTTCTATATGCATTCATGTTGAGCCTAAATCTTTTATTTCAGCGGGCTGTACGGCCCTTTTTTTTAGACTTTTTGGGGGCTATATTGCGAGTGGCCTGGGTTGTAGAAGTTCACCTAGTGTCAGCATACTCCTTGTAGTCGCACCAAAGTCTAGAGGATGGAGATACGGGCCACCACCTCGATCGGAAGAGTCGGTGAGTTGTTATGTGATCTCATCCTAGGGATCCCCAAAGAATAGCAGCAATTCCATGATTATCAGAGTTGATATCCCGGTTTTAAAGAAATGCATTTCATTTGTATTAACATTGAATATTTTTTCTTTACATCATGTTATTGATATATTATTTGTCACAACATGTTATGTTGCTTTTACTGGGAATATCATTCTCACCGGAGTTATCCGGCTGTTGCTTTGTTTTGTATGTGTACTTGGCAACAGGTGGGATAGGATCAAGTCAGCGGAGACTTGGTTAGCATCAAGATCGAGAGATAGAAGTGGGACTCGGTTTAGAAGTCGAACAACATGTCAATCTAGTTTATATTTTGAAGCATGTTGAGAACTCGAACTTGTTGTTTATGTTGTATCTATTATGCGAGTATTGAGGTTTGTATGATGTGGTTGCATGTATTTTGTACCTCATTATATATTGAATGGTTTTAGGAAGTTGAAGTTCGTAATTTTATTCTGGAAATTTGTTCAGAGTTGCCCTCGCTCGATCGGTAGAGTTTGATCAATCGAGCGAGATGTCTGCAGCCTCTTTTTTTGTTTTTCAAAGCCTTTCTCGCTCGATCGGTTGAGTTTTACCGATCGAGCGGAGCTGGTCCTTGAGGCGGACAGCAGCAGAGCAGAACTTGCCCGCTCGATCGGTTGAGTTTTACCGATCGAGTGAGGCACTGTTCACCTAAAAAATAATTTTTTTTTATTTGATCTCTCTATTGGTTTATCTTATCTTATTGTTTTAAGTACTCGAGATTAGATGTTTAGAACCGAGGTCTCACATTTAGATTAAGTAAAATATGATTAAGGTATTTCGTAAATGGTCTAAGAAGTTGAAAAATGGATTCAGAACGATCGGGGATGATCCTGTAAGAGCTTTGAGCTTCGAGGAGAACGGAAGCTCCGAACAAGGTTTGGAATCTTTGCTGAGTTTGGAAGCTCCGAACTCAGATAGGAGGCTCCGATCAAATACACGGACAGTTGTCTGATATAATATGTAAGCAATGACGTCAGGGAGATCGGAAGCTCCGAAGCATGAACAAAAGCTTCGATCGGGCTGTCGGCAACCAACCATTGTTTGACACGTGGTTGGCTGAGAGGGATCGGAAGCAGGGGATTGGACGCTTTGATCTGATCAGAAGCTGCAATCGTGCGATCGGAGGTTTCGATCGATGTCTATATAAGGGGGGGTTCCGAGCTTAATTTTTCCTTTCTCATTTCCAACTTCTTCCTCTCCCATTCTAGCTCATTTTCAGTGTTTTGGGGGACTCTTATTTAAGAGTAGGAGTGGGCGGACAGTGTCCAGAGCTGTAACGGAGCTATTGAGGAGTTGTGCTCAAGTTGTGGGCGGTCGCCATCAGCGGGCTAACGACGGACACAGGTATATCTTTGGCTTCCTAAAAATATTAGGGAGTATATAATAGCTTAGTTAAGCATTTTAGAGCATGCCTAGTAATGCATGTGTTGGAAAATCGTGTTCAAATCAATTAAGAATTGATACCCGGTGCAGCGGAAGTTTAAAAATTTTATTTTTATATATGGAACGATTCCATATCATGGGTATCAAAACTTTACGATTAAATTATGCAAGTAAAAATAAAATCACAATTAAATTTTTACCTGTTCAAGCAATGACTTGATTATGGACACCAACAGAATTTAATCTGCTCTTCTTGTATATCCCGGGATTCGAAGGCTTCACGATCAATCTCCGGAATAAGGTCCACGAACATAAAACAGGAACCCTCTGATTGATTGCACTAGAAATCAATCAGATGTTTATCGATGAGAATAAACAGATTTGATCTGTCAATTCAGAAAGTGATTTTTCGGAAAAATCACAGACCGAATTTTCTCAAAAGGGAGAAGGGAATTTTTGAAAAATCCCTTAGAAATTTTTGTGCAGTGTTCGAAAATTGCTAGGAGGAAATCTTAAGAATTTTGAACCCTACATATGTATATATATAATTTCTAGACTAGATTAAGTTATAATTATGTTAGGACTCTAACTCCTTAGGGCCCATAATCCATAACTTAAGCCCAACAAGCCAAGCCCGTTATTATAGAAATTAATATAAAATTCATCATGACTCCGATTGATAAACCGATTTTACCAATGTGCACAGAAACCATTTCTGCACCTTTTAAATTCAAGATAATTTTTCTGAATCCGAATTCAGTGATTTCCAAAAATGCCCATCCCTATGTCATTTTAGGAAATTTCACTCCCTTTAGTTAAGAAGTCCAACTTCTCTTTCATTAAATTTAACTCTTTAAATTTAACTATCTCAACGGGGTTTAGTAATCCATTACTTGTGTGACCCTCAATGGTTCAGGGATATAGCTAGCCGTGGGCTCACAACTCCTTGTGACTCGGAACAACAATTTACGACTTTCCCAACGAATCATGGTAAGAGCGTCTAGCAACATCGCCCCATGATTCCCTAGGTATCACTGATAGTACCTTCAAGAACCAGTAGATTTTGGTTAGCGTACAGTACGGTCCCTTCAACCACATATCCCGATCGAATCAACAACCATTGGTGCATCGAGAGTCGTTCGAGATTCGATAACTATGCATTACATCTTGGAGATCAAATAGTGACATCGCATGTGTTACTAGGAAATCCGAGTAACCTAAAACACATCATGTACTCTAGTCAGAGATTCGTCACACTAATATCTCCTCAGATTGCATAGGATATCCACACTCGCAAGTATGTGGTGAATCCTTGACAACAAAGCATCGACTCCTATATGTGTCATAACTGTACCCAATCCCGACACCTGATGACCCCAATAGAGTCGGTAAACGAGTCAAAGCATAGTACTAGCATATAGAGTCTCAATGATGTTTCAAGTAGTAAGGAATAATGGTGTACAACCAAAACCGCGGACTTTATCCACTCGATAAGTGATAACCACTTGAAATGTCCGAATAGGGTAGTTCGATCATTCATCATATGAATATCCATTTGCATGCTTTGAACATCTCCATGTCTATTACCAATGAAACGTGGTACTTGGAATCATAAATGCTAGTCTCAATCTCGAGCGATCCTTATCCTTATTAGCGGACGGCTCAATTGACTAGGAACTGTTTAGAATATACAGTGACTGTAAGATGTGTTTCATAATAGTGATCTCTATTTATTCACTATCTCATCTTACTTATACTATAGTATATTCAAGGTCTTTATCAAAATATCAATAGTTTATCACAATATAACAATATGAAGAAAGACAAAGAAAATGCCATTAATGAATGTAAATTATATTAAACAAATATTGTTTATGCATAGAGTCACAAAAGCCCTTAGCCACAAGTTGGCTAACCAGGCACCCACTCTTTCAGCATGTTTATTTTGCATTATATAATTATAGTTCGGGATGGTAGGCTTGAAACCTAGATGGATGGTTCTAGAACTGTCTTAGTAAGGTATGTAAGTACTAACTAAGATTTCCAGCGTGTGTGCATACTTATGTGTTGCATTTATGTGTCATGATTGCATGTTACTACATTGATATGCTATGCTGCAGGTGCATACATCTTGATTTAGCCGGTAATATTGGCTTACCCAGTATAAGGGTTGCTCAGCCCCATTGCATGTGTGGATGAAAACCATAGTTTTGAAACCCGGATATGTCCACGATTATATGGTATGGGAGCCACCTCCTGATGCGACGGCCCAGCGTGCTACATACCATGGAGCCTAGACTGAGCAGGATATTATTCCCAATATGATACCCATATATTCATTTGCATGCATCATGTTTGTATGTTTACCCATACTAGCGTATTGAGCTTTAGCGCTCACATCAAGCATTTTCTGTGTTTTCTAGACACCCTATTAGACGGGGCAGTTATAGGTGTTCCACTAGATTTCAGGGATTATATGGTGACCAATCTCGAGCTGCTGGAATAGTAGCTAGGTTATTTAATTATTTCCATTAGGTTGTATAATTGGATTATATCTTACCGGTCGTATTCCTCCGGTTTAACGTTTATTCAAGTTTCCGCAGTTAATCTCTGATTATTTTTATTGCATGCTTAATTATGATTATAACTCTGATTAGTAGTGGATCCAAGTTGGGTCACCACATTTATTATTGAATCTTATGTTTTGGTGATAATAAAACAATATATCATTGTTATAGAAATTTTCGCTTTCATATTGTATAACACGTATCAACCGCTTACATTTGAAGATTAGGCAACGACCGCTCGAAGCTTACTATCTCAACCAGTCAAGCATGATGATCTCTATCTACCGGTCACATAAAGATGTCTACCGCTCACATGCTATCTACCAGTCACATAAAGATGTTGACCGCTCACATGCTATCTACCGGTCACATAAGTTGTCTACCACTCATATGATATATCCATTGATCTTGATAAGTATCAACTTGTAAGGCCCGGGATTAATTATATTAATCCGAACTTATTTAATTTTAATCCGAGTATATTTAATTTGGGAATATTTAGAGTTTTGATTTAAATTCTAATATTCTTAAATTATTTAGGATTGGAATTGAATTAAAATAAGGGTTGAGGACCAAATTGCAATTATTGAAGAGTTGAGGGACTAAAGTGCAATTTTGATTGAAAGTTATCAGATTTGCGTTGGATTACTCAGCATGTCACGTGTAATTTTCATTCCTTATTCAGAAAGTAAGAACAGAGAAGTCGAGCTTCTTCTTTTCCTTTGCGATTGTGATTTTCAAAACTTTATCTCTTTTGATTCGATCGTCCGATTTTGATTCCGTAAATTGTTCTGGAATCCTTACGAAGAGGGCTTCGATCTAGTGTAATTGTTTATATCTTTCAGTATGGTTTGAAGCTTGAAAGTTGACAGATATCAGATGTTGAGTTTTCGATTATGTTTATCGATGTTTATGCCATTCTATGTTGAAACCGGTTTGAGAAGTTTGTATTGAATGCATCTAAACATGATTTCCAGCTTATGGTTGTTGATTATAGCTATTGAGATGAAGATTTGAATGATATATCAGCTGGTTATTGATTTGAAATACATGTATGAGTTGGTTAGAAGTTAGAAATGGTTTCGGGATTACGTCGGTTACCGATTTTGAATCTCTACGCCGTCTATTCGAGTTTTTGGATCGTTTTGATAGCCTATATCCGAGCTGAAGTTGTTATCTTGATGATGTGAATATTATAGAATTTTATTCTTCAGTTTCAGTTGAGTTTGGAAGGCCAACGACTCGAGACAACGACTTTGAAACGAAGAAAGTGGATTGAGGTTTGAAATGCGACTGATTGATGATCTTATGATGTTTAAGACTTGTTTTTGATACAATAGATTGAAATGAAGTTTGATATATGTGTTATGATTGTATTTTTCAGATTTGAAGAGTTCAGAATTGAGATAAACGAAGGTATAATGACGACATCGCGAAGTAGGGACTTTGAAACTCAAGAACGACTAATTTTGAGTTGGCCCGCAAAAACCACATACTTGTTTATGTTTTTGATTTCATTGTGATGTTGTTGATCCATCTCAGGTAGTGGATCTTTATATTCGAGTTGATATGATGCTATATTGAATCGATTCTATGCCAAGGTTGCGGTTAACCTTATTTGTGAGTCGTTTACGAACTCGTTAGATGGATATCCATGTCAAAATCGTTTACGAATCTCGATGGCACGAAGTTATATGAATCAATTCTTATTCGAAGCGTTAATTTACACTATTTGTTGAGTCGAGTTTTAAATAGAGTCGATACGATTTATTTAACACTTTCTATATGTTGGTTATACTGAGAATCATTTCTCACCGGAGTTTATCCGGCTGTTGTCTTGTTTTGTATGTGTGAATGACAACAGATGGGGCAGGAGCTAGTCATCGACGTCATTGATAGCTTGGAGAGAGTCTAGCACGTGAGGACTCGGGTTGTAGATGATGTCTTGAACTTTAGAAGCACTAAACCTTAGTTATGTTGGTTTTGGAATACATGTATGAACTTGATATAGTTATGTCGTTTATCATTTGTTTATCGACTTGTTTGATGTATCAAATGCATGTATAGATGCTTAAGAGGTTGTTTATGATTATATGCAAAACTTGGATTTGATATATCATGTGTTGTTGGTTTAAAATAGATGGAATCAAGCTTGACAGCAAAATGAATTTCTGATTTTTTTGGAAACAGAGGGCACGCTCGATCCTGTGAAAAGCCAGGATCGAGCGCGGCCATCATTTTTGCAAAACAGAGAATTGGATATTTTGGCCCGCTCGATCGGCGGAAGTTGCCCGATTGAGCGAGGCCAAAATATTATCGAATAGTGAGCAGAGAATTTGTGCTCGCTCGATCGGGTGATTTTCACCGATCGAGCGAGACACTGATTTTTAAAAAAAAAAAAATTTTTTTTTTACTTTGATCTTGGTTTATTTAAATGATGTTTAATGAATGCTAATTGTTTATTAATTGCCCTAAGATAAGATTAAAAACCCGAGGTCCCCACAACAGGTGGTATCAGAGCATAAGTTTCTTGGACTGAGATTAGATGAGCAGGGTAGATCGAGTCTTCTATTTTGATTTATTTATTGCTTTCATAATTGTATGGTATATGATCGATTGATTATAGATATTAAATTGTCACATGATGCTGTGATAATTTGCGAAGAATATGCTATACAATGGTTTGAATTACATGATATCTGGTTATTTGATTAAAGTACTAGCATGTATTATGAAGATGAATCGAAACTCGATCTTTTATGAAGGCAATGTGGACTGCAACAGACTTTTTGTAATTGAGATTGAACTGTACACTAATCTGCTTGATTATCAGATATGCCTCCCCGACTAGCACCGAGGGTTAGACAGACATTGGCTATGAATGAGCCTGAACAGACGAATGCTGCACAGGTCCCAGTGATAGCAACTGAACATGGACAGGGTAGTACGTCTACTGATGAGTTTAGTGATGCTAATCCGATGGAGAAACTTCTGAAACGATTCCAGTAATTCCAACCACCGAAATTTCAAGGAACTGAGAATGCTGTGGAATGTGAGAATTTGCTGGAAGATATTGAGCAGTTATACGAGTCTATTGACTATTAAGATGATCGTCGTGTGAGACTGATTATTCATCAACTACATGGCCTTGCCAAGAGTTGGTGGATAGCGACGAAGAAAGCATTGGAGAACCAAGGTACTGTTATTACCTGGTCTATATTTCGAACTGCTTGCTATCAGCGTTTCTTTCCTGTGTCTTATCGCAAGGACAAAGGAGCAGAGTTTGCGAGTTTTCAACAGGGACAGTTAAATATGGAGGAATATGTTGCAAAGTTCACTAGTTTGTTGAAGTTTGCTCCACATATTGCTGTTAGTGATGAAGCTCAAGCCGATCAATTTATCAATGGCTTGATTCCTGATGTGTTTACACTTGTGAATTCGGGAATACCGAATACCTTTGCTGATGCTCTGAATCGAGCAAAGGGTGCAGAAGCAGGGATACTGAAACAACGAGGAGCACAGGTTGCAGTTAACCTTATTTGTGAGTCGTTTACGAACTCGTTAGATGGATATCCATGTCAAAATCGTTTACGAATCTTGATGGCATGAAGTTATATGAATCAATTCTTATTCGAAGCATTAATTTACTCTATTTGTTGAGTCGAGTTTTATATAGAGTCGATACGATTTATTTAACGCTTTCTATATGTTGGTTATACTGAGAATCGTTTCTCACCAGAGTTTATCCGGCTGTTGTATTGTTTTGTATGTGTGCATGACAACAGATGGGGCAGGAGCTAGTCATCGACGTCATTGACAGCTTGGAGAGAGTCTAGCACGTGAGGACTCGGGTTGTAGATGATGTCTTAAACTTTAGAAGCACTAAACTTTAGTTATGTTGGTTTTGGAATACATGTATGAACTTGAGATAGTTATGTCGTTTATCGTTTGTTTATCGACTTGTTTGATGTATCAAATGCATGTATAGATGCTTAAGAGGTTGTTTATGATTATATGCAAAACTTGGATTTGATATATCATGTGTTGTTGATTTAAAATAGATGGAATCAAGCTTGACAGCAAAATGAATTGCTGATTTTTCTGGAAACAGAGGGCACGCTCGATCCTGTGAAAAGCCAGGATCGAGCGCGGCCATAATTTTTGCAAAACAGAGAATTGGTCATTTTGGCCCGCTCGATCGGCGGAAGTTGCCCGATCGAGCGAGGCCAAAATATTATCGAACAGTGAGCAGAGCATTTGTGCTCGCTCGATCGGGTGATTTTCACCGATCGAGCGAGACACTGATTTTTAAAAAAAAAAAATTTTTTTTTACTTTGCTCTTGGTTTATTTAAATGATGTTTAATGAATGCTAATTATTTATTAATTGCCCTAAGATAAGATTAACAACCCGAGGTCCCCACACAACTACTTAAAGGCTTATCAACCAATTGTCACTCTACTCAATGGCTATCTGATAAAACATCTTTAACGCAGAAGTCATGGACATTTAACAGATCCGTCTAAAGAATTTATGAGCAGAAAACAAAGAGTGATGGAAAGTTTCTCTAAATGATCACCGAGATATCCTATATTAGAGTCTAACTACAACCGTTACCCATCGTATGTGGAAAGGGAAATAAATAGCATTTATTGCAGGCACTACTTTCAAGTGAGAGAGAAACAGATATAGTACCAACACATTTATGAATATTGGGACATCATAAATCTTTTGCTCCAGACAAAGGACAACAACATTTATTGAAGAATTAAAGACGTGGAATCTTGAACTATAAATAAGAGAGAAAGCTCGAATAGAACTAACGAAGCATTATCAAAGCATCTCTTAGCTATCTTCTTGAGCACGTTAATCGTCGAAACATTATTGTAACGCCTCAAATTTATCTTAATTGAACTTATTTGAGATAATCGGAGAATACAGAGTTCAAGAGCCGATGTGATTGTGATCAGGTTCTATTTTGCAAATTTCAGAATTTTCAGGGATTAAAGAGCAAAATTGGAGATTTTTAGATATTTAAGCAAGATTTGACCCATTATTTCACTCCACCCTCCTCCCCATTCACGTCTCCCTCCATTTAAGGCGCTCCAAGCTTTCTTCAAGCATTGGATTTCTCGGTTTTGCTCAATCCGTCAGTTAGAAATTATTTCATAAGGCAGATTAGCGATCACGGCTGCGAGAGCTTTGTTCTATCGTAAGTTTTTCTTCGATCGGACACTTTCTATTTTTCGGATGTTTTTAGAATCAAATGAGTTTCGGTTATGTTGTTCTTGACCGAGTTCTTATCGTTTATTTTCAGTCGGTTTTGAGATAGAGCGTCATTCGGAATTGTTATGATTTTTGCAGTGATTTTCGAAAATATGGATTTTGAGATTTGATGGGTTTGAGTTCTATTTGTTGATTTGGTATTGATTTGAGTTGATATTGATGTTATACTTCTGCGTTTCCGTTTTGATCAGAATATAGCCGTTATGCCGCCGTTTGAGATTTTTCGGATTTTAGGAGTTTGATTGAGTTTTTGGGAATTTTTTGATTTGGATTGATTTATATTCTTAATTATCTCCTTTAAAACTTGTTTGAGAATCGTTGGACTCGGAGTTCTTGGATTTCGAATCATCGAAGAGTCGATCGAGGTTTGGTATCGAGATTACCCTCCCCTCCCCCCCCATTTTCGTTGAATTGATATTCGTTTGGATTGTGATAGGAATTATTGTCCTTGTAGCAATCCAGTTGGAGAAGCATTTGAATCGAGAAAGGTATAAGATGACTTGGACTTGAATGGAACGATTAACTCGAATCCAACTTGATTCGAGTGTTCCAAAGAAATCACATACTTGCATGTTAACTGATTTTCTTGACTTAAGTTGAATGAGTTACGATTTGCATTGCATTCATATCGAGCCAAATGATTTATTTCATTTTGAATTAGAAGTTCTGGAAATTGTAGCAGGGGGCATTGGCAGGCGATTTGCAATGACCGACTTAACTCTCTATAGTTGCTTCAAAGTTTAGAGGATTGAAGTACACATTATCCACCTCAAAAGGGGAGTTCGGTGTGATTGTTTGTGGTATTTTATCCTCGGGATCCCAATCGAAGAAGAAGAGAATAACCGGAGTACCTTTTGATTATCCAGACTTGATAATCCCGGATTTTAAAGACATGCATTTCATTTTAGATTTCTTTTTGAATTGCATGGTTGTTATTTGAATATCTGGAAGTTGATGTATATTCTTGTTTTAGGTGCTTATTTGTTATGGCATGATGTTGCTTATACTGGTAATGTTATTCTCACCGGATTATCCGGATGTTGTCTTGTCTTTGTTTGTGTGCTTGGCGACAGGTGGGCAGGACCGAGTCAGAGATCACATGGCTAGATGGTTGAGTTGATATAATTGAAGACTTGTTGTTTAGAAGTCGAATATGTTATCGAACTTTGATTGTATTAGAACTTGTTATATATTGTATTGAATAAGCTAGACTGAAGCATGTTCTACTAGTTTGAGATTGTATAACTCAAGACCTACCTTGTACTTGTATGCATGTTTTATGAGTTTGTAGCATGTTGGAATTGAAGAATTGGATTGTGTTAGCATGGAATTTGATCTGCTGAAGCTTAAATTTTTCTGGTGCAACAGGGCACGGACCCCGTGCCACGGCCGTGAAAGGGTCCGTGTCCCCTCTCCTTTGTTGTAGTGTTGAATTTTTGTGAGTGCACGGACCCCGTGCCACCTCCGGGTGGGGGTCCGTTTAGTTGGACAGAAACATCAGTTTTTAGTGTATTGATTAAGCACGGACCCGGCACGGATGTGGTTCAAGGTCCGTGTGGGCTTTAGTTAAATGCACGGACCCGTGCACGGATGTGTGCACGGGGTTCGGGCATGCTCATTTAAAAAAAAAAATTTGTTCTTCTATTGCTTTTAATCTTGGGTCTTGTATGCTTATTCTTTGTTTAATTCGAGATTAGATGTTTAGAATCAAGGTCTCACATTAAGTGGTATCAAAGCGATAAGTTCTTGGACTTCTAGAAGTGAGCGGGGTAGATCGAGTTTGCTTGAACTTGCTCCTCGCATGTGATTGAGTTATTTATTGATTATTTAAATTTAGAGCGAGCATGCTTTATTATTTGAGAATTATTTGAATTACATGATTATGTGATTTAATTTATAAAGCATGGACTACTTTAGATATAACTGTTTTTGTTATCGACTCGTATCCAATATTCTGAGGGGTTGAAAGGGCACCCAATTGCAGCGATGAGATATCTTGTGTCCTAACCTTTTTTTTTATTAGATGGGTCCTCATCGAGTAATTAACAGAAACCCACCACCAGTTACTCCTCCGAATGAGCAATCTAGTACAGAAACTATTCAGATGGATGCCACAGCGACACCTATGGAAGCCTTGCTGAAGAGGTTTCAGTCGTTTAATCTGCCTTTGTTGCTAGGTACAGAGAATCTTTTTGATTGTGAGAGCTGGTTGGATGACATTGATCAGTTGTTCGATTCCCTTGATTATTCTGATGACCGCAGAACTAGGTTAGTCATTCCTCAGCTTTGGGGCATTGCTAAGAACTGGTGGATCACGACGAAGAGAGCCATGGAAAACCGAGGTACAGCTATTAACTGAAATCTTTTCAAATCTGAGTTTTATAAGCGGTTTTTCCCAATTTCATACTGAAAGGACAAAGGAGCCGAGTTTTCCAATCCGAGGCAGGGGAATCTGAATATCGAGTAGTATGTAGCCAAGTTTGATAGTTTGCTGAGATTTGCACCGCACATTGCCGACAACAAAGAATCAAAAGCCGACCAGTTCATTAATGGTTTGAACCCTGATATCTTCACGTTGGTAAACACTTCTAGGCCTGATAATTTTGCGGATGCCATGAATCATGCAAAAGGAGCTGAAGCAGGTTTGTGGAGACACAGGGGAGCTCCAGTTGTGCTTCAGCAGCCTAGTAAGTCACAGAACCAACCATCTCATTTCCAGAATCAATCTTTTCAGATTCAAAATCAAACATCAAGTTCTGAGGGTGGTAGCAGTGGAGGTAATAAGAAGGATTATTATCATCCGAAGGGAAAGCAGTTTAAAAAGCATGGAAGCAGTTCTTCAAGCTCTAGTGGCTCAGGAAGTTTGGATCTGGACAAAGTTTAAGTCAGTCAGTCATGTCTTGTGCCAATTGCGGAGGTCGTCACTCCAGTCAGGCATGTCTTGTGCCAATTGCGGAGTTCGAGTCAGTCAGGCATGTCTTGTGCCAATTTTTGGAGGTCGACCAAGTGAATCTAGCTGCTCGCAGCGAAAAGAAATTGGCGGTCTAAGGGCAAAGCTAAGTCTGCTGGAAACTGAGAATGTTTACATGAGACGAGTGTTCCAAGCCACTTTTAATGAAAATCAAAATTTTCTTAAAACAATCAACTCTTGGAACCAGTCTTCTACCTCATTGAGTAATATGCATGAGAATAAAAAACAAGCAGGTGACAGGACTGGCTTGGGATATGGCTCAAAGGATTGAAATTATACTGAGAAAAGTACTCAATCGAATCTGGGCAAACACAATCTTAATACAAATAGATTTTTCATGTCCAGTATGACATATGAACATGATAAGAAAAAGATAAATGTAGATCAGCAAATATTCTTGTAGTGACCCTTACCCGGATTACCTACTAAACAGAACTTAGGCATGCAATTAACTTAATTAAACAGATATCAGAATAAAACTGCGGAAACCATAAATAAAATACAATCCCAAGTAAAGGAATCTGTAATTTATCCAAAAAAATATACAACCAAATCGAATAGTTGTATAAACCCAAACAACAGTAATAAAACCTAAGCGAAGCTCTAGCTGGCCAACCACTGACTAGCCCCTCCTGGATCCACCCTCCTCATCCAATCGCAAACCTGCCCCATGGAATAGGGTGTCCAGAAAATACAGAGTACGAGACGTGAGCATAAAACGCTTAGTGCGAGAGTATGAGTATACATGCATGCAAAGTGAACTCCCTATAGACTCGAGGTCAAGGATCAGATAACAGAGACAGACCGGGCCCTGGTATGTAGCACGTTGTGCCGTCGCTTCAGGAGGTGGCTCCCATACCGAGATAACCGTGGATACGCCGGACCCAAATCGATGGAAGTCCATCCACTAACAGGATAGGGTACAACCCTACTAACATACATCTCGAAGGAGATACAGCAAGATGCAAATGAATGCAGCATAATATCATGGCATATAAATCATGCAGTCACATAATACATGCATACTCAGTCAGGATATCTCGAACAGTACTTTCGTACCTCACCTATAGTCTGCTCTACACTGCCAAATGATACTACTATCATTAAAGTGCTCTAAAAGCCTTAACTAAGCTATTGCATACTCCTAAATATTTATAGGAAGCAAAAGCTATACCTTCGTCCGTCGTTAGCCCTTTGATGTCGATGCCTCCAGAACTTGGGCACAACTCCGCTACGACTACCGAACGCCTTGCCGACCTCCGGACCAAGCCTAAGAAGACTAGAACAGCTCCAAAAGGACTAGAATGGAAAGGAAAACTCAGAATTGATCGGAACTTCCGATCCTTGATCGGAACAACCGAACCTCGATCGGAACGTCCGATCATGCCATCGGAGCTTCCGAAGATCCTGATCTGCCACGTGTCAAAATATCACTTGTTGACTCCGGATAGGGGTGATCGGAGCTTCCGGTCCTGATCGGAGCTTCCGATCCAACCACACGTCATGCCTGACGTAATATCATCGGTGCCTCCGATCGCTCATCGGAGCTTCCGATCATGCCTTCGGATCTTCCGATCCGTCCGATACCCAATTCAATTAATTAGCATTAAACCTTTAATTACTCAATTAGGGTACGGGCTACTACATTCTCCCCCACTTAAGATATTTCATCCTCAAAAACAGATCTTAAGTACCGAAAGCAAATACAGAAATCAGAAACATTCTTTATTCACATCAAACGTTTACAGAGTTTGCAACTGAATACAACTTAAAGAATGAAATCAAAACAACTCAGGATGGTATTTACGCATCCTGTCCTCAAGCTCCCAAGTAGCTTCCTCAGTGCCTCGGCGCTGCCACTGAACTAAAACCAAAGGAATGATTTTGTTCCGTAAAACCTTATCCTTATAATCCAGGATACGAAGAGGTTTCTCAACATAAGTCAAATCCTTGTCTACCTGAACCTCAGACCGCTGCAGAATATGCGATTCATCCGCCACATACCTTCGCAATAGAGATACGTGGAACACGTCGTGAATACTGGACAGATGCGGTGGCAAAGCTAGTCGATAAGCCAAATCGCCAATGCTCTCCAAGATCTCAAACGGACCGATAAATCTGGGAGACAACTTGCCCTTAAGGCCAAATCTGAGAATCTTGCGGAAAGGTGACACTCTCAGAAACACTTTCTCCCCGACCTCGAACTGCAAGGGCCTACGCTTGATATTAGCATAGCTGGCCTGACGATCCTGTGCAGTCTTAATCCGTTTCTTGATTTGATCAACAATGTCTATCGCCTCCTGGATAAACTCCGGTCCCTCAGCCTGTCTCTCCCCCACTTCTTCCCAGAAGATTGGAGTACGACAACGTCGACCATACAACACCTCAAAAGGTGCCATCCCAATACTAGTGTGATAGCTGTTGTTGTAAGCGAACTCGATCAACGGCAAATGATCCTGCCAGGCTGAACCAAAATCCAAGACGCACGCTCTAAGCATATCCTCTAACGTACGGATAGTGCGCTCTGACTGACCATCAGTCTCCGGATGATAGGCTGTACTCAAACTGAGAGTAGTACCCATCGCACGCTGAACACTCCCCCAGAATCTAGAAGTAAACCTGGGGTCCCGATCACTGACAATGCTCACAGGCACTCCATGAAGTCGGACGATCTCCAGAATGTACATCTGTGCCATGCGATCCACAGAGTACTCTCGTCTATAGGCAATGAAATGCGTTGACTTGGTGAGTCGGTCCACCACAACCCAGATAGCATCACAGTTCCTCGGGGATACCGGCAAATGGGTCACAAAGTCCATTGTGATAAACTCCCATTTCCATTCAGGAATAGGCAGACTGTGAAGTAATCCTCCAGGTCGTCGGTGCTCTGCCTTGACCTGTTGACACACCAAACATCTCGAAACAAACTGATAAACACTGCGTTTCATTCCCTTCCAGCAGAAACGAGTACGTAGATCCTTGTACATCTTGTTGCTCCCAGGATGAATACTCAACTTAGTGAGATGCGCCTGAGACAAAATCTCCTCTCGCAACTCTTCATCCTGCGGAATCACAAGCCTACCAGACAAACACAGAAAGCCATCTGACTGATAATGAAATCCAGACGAGCTACCCTCGTTAGCTAGACGAGCTAAACGCTGGGTCTTCGAATCAGACATCTGAGCATCTCGGATCCGCGAATACAAGGCTGGCTCAGATAATATCGCAAACATCTGGATACTCTGCATACCTTTCTTGTGCTTGAAGGTATAACCTAACGTACAACAGTCACTGATCGCACTAGACATCGAACAAGTCTAAAGTGCGGATAATCGCACCTTGCGACTCAAAGCATCAGCGGTGAGATTAGCAGCTCCCGGATGGTACTTAATCTTGCAATCATAGTCCTTAAGCAAGTCCATCCAACGTCTCTGCCTCATGTTCAACTCCGCCTGAGTGAACAAATACTTGAGACTCTTATGGTCGGTGAAGATCTCAAATTTCTCGCCATACAGATAATGACGCCAGATCTTCAAAGCGAACACAATGGCTGCCAATTCTAAATCATGGACTGGATAATTGTCCTCGTGAAGCTTCAGCTGTCTAGAAGCGTATGCGATCACATGCCCATTCTGAGTCAGGACACAACCTATCCCCTGAAGAGAAGCATCCGTGTAAACTACATACCCTCCAGATCCTGACGGTAATGCCAACACCGGCGCAGAAGTCAACCGCCGTCGAAGCTCACGGAAATTCTCCTCGCACTCGGAGGACCACTCAAAATCCACACCCTTGCGGGTAAGCTGCGTCAACGGTCGAGCTAACTGAGAGAAGTTTAGAATGAAGCGACGATAATACCCTGCTAGACCCAGAAAACTACGGATCTCAGCAACCGTCGTCGGACGCGACCAGTTAAGTACCGCTTCAATCTTGCTTGGATCAACAGAAATCCCTTCCCTGGATATGATATGGCCAAGAAAGACCACTCTATCCATCCAGAACTCACACTTGCTCAGCTTGGCGTACAACTGCTCATCTCGAAGAGTCTGCAGTACCAACCGCAAGTGAGAAACATGCTCTTCCGTATTACGCGAATACACCAAGATGTCGTCAATGAAGACCACGACAAACTTGTCCAAATACTCCCTGAAGACACGGTTCATCAGATCCATGAATATAGCCGGCGCATTAGTCAAACCAAATGGCATCACTAGGAACTGGTAATGCCCATAGCGAGTACGGAATGCAGTCTTGGCTACATCTTGATCACGGACTCTCAACTGATGATACCCAGATCTCAAGTCAATCTTGGAGTAAACTGACGTGCCCTGCAGCTGATCAAACAAGTCATCAATACGAGGCAATGGATACTTGTTCTTCACAGTGACTCGATTCAGCTGTCGATAGTCAATGCACAGCCGCATCGACCCATCCTTCTTCTTCACGAAGAGAACAGGAGCTCCCCAAGGAGATACACTAGGACGAATGTACCCCTTGTCCAAAAGATCCTGTAGCTGATTCTTCAACTCACGCATCTCTGACGGAGCCAGACGATACGGTGCTCTAGAAATAGGCAAAGTACCCGGCATCAACTCTATGCCAAACTCGACTTCCCTAGCAGGAGGAAAACCCGGAATCTCATCAGGAAACACATCTGGAAATTCATCCACAACAGGAATGCTTTCTATCCCAATACTCTCAGTGGACAAATCAACTGCATAGATAAGGTAGCCTTCCCTGCCAGACTCCAGAGCTCGACAGGCTCTCAAAGCTGATACCAAAGGCATCGGGGGTCGCGCTCCCTTACCATAGAAAAACCAGCTCTCACTCCCCTCCGGATGAAAGCGTACTAATCTCTGATAGCAGTCCACTAAAGCTCGATAGGTAGTCAACACATCTATTCCCAGAATGCAATCAAAGTCTTCCATCGCCAGGACCATGAGATTCGCTAACAGAATGTTCCCTTCAAACTCTAAAGGGCAACCCATCATTAGACGCTTAGCCAAAGCAGATTGGCCCGTCGGAGTAGAAACAGACATCACTACGTCTAGTGCAATGCATGGTAACTTATGCCTCTTAACAAAACGTGCAGAAATGAAGGAATGAGATGCACCAGTGTCAATAAGTACAAGAGCAGGTATACCATAAAGCAGAAATGTACCTGCGATGACTTTCTCATTCTCCTCCACAGCCTGATCATGTCTTAGGGCAAACACCTGGCCAGAAGCTCGTGGCTTCAAATGAGAACTCCCAGCAGACTGTACCTGCGACCTCTGCTGTACGGTGGCCTGAGAACCCGATCCTGAACCAGAATCAGAACCGCCTCCCCCAGACAGTGGACAATCCCTCCGGATATGACCAGTCTCTCCACAACGGAAACAAGCTCCAGAAGCTCTACGGCACTTGTCGGATGGATGGTTCTTCCCACAGTGATCACACTTGTCCTTCTTACCGTAACGGACAACACCTCCAGAACCAGAGGAAGAAGAAGATCCAGACTTCTTGAAAGTTTGGGCACGGGGACCCAAAGAACTAGCAGGCCTCAACTGAGGGAAAGACCTGTTCCGCCGAATGCTGTCCTCCGCCTGGTGACAACGGCTCACCAAACCTTCGTAGGACATGTCGTCGCCAACCGCCACACGGTCATGGATCTCAGGGTTAAGGCCCTGAAGAAACAGATTATACTTCATGTCTGAGCTATCAGCAATCTCGGGGCAATAGGATAGCAGATCAAAGAACCTCTGCTGATACTCATCGATAGACAAGGCTCCCTGTCGCAGACTCAGTAGCTCGCCTGCCTTCGACTGACGGAGTGTAGGAGGAAAATACCGCCTTTGGAAAGTTGTGCAGAACTCGGCCCAGGTGGCCACTCCTTTCGACGCAACAAAAGGTGCAGAAGTAAACCTCCACCACCTGCGCGCACGCCCATCCAGAAGATAGCCAAGGGTCTCCACCTTCTGCTCCTCGGTGCATTGGAAAGTCTGAAAAGTCATCTCCATGCGGTCTAACCAGTTCTCCGCATCCTCCGGAGACTCACCTCCAACTAAGGGCTTAGGACCCATAGCTAAGAATCGACGCACAGTGAAACGCTCGTCGTCATGGTGACGATGACGCCGTTCTTGACGAGGCTCCCGGTCGGCATCACCCCAACGCCCACCAACACTGCCATGAGAACTCTGGTCGTCATGATTTGACATCTACAAAAATACCTCAAGATGAGACTAAATCCCAAGAAATCTTTTGCATGCTCTGATACCATAAATGTAGTGACCCTTACCCGGATCATCTACTAAACAGAACTTAGGCATGCAATTAACTTAATTAAACAGATATCAGAATAAAACTGCGGAAACCATAAATAAAATACAATCCCAAGTAAAGGAATCTGTAATTTATCCAAAAAAATATACAACCAAATCGAATAGCTGTATAAATCCAAACAACAGTAATAAAACCTAAGCGAAGCTCTAGCTGGCCAACCACTGACTAGCCCCTCTTGGATCCACCCTCCTCGTCCAATCGCAAACCTGCCCCATGGAATAGGGTGTCCAGAAAATACAGAGTACGAGACGTGAGCATAAAACGCTCAGTGCGAGAGTATGAGTATACATGCATGGAAAGTGAACTCCCTATAGACTCGAGGTCAAGGATCAGATAACAGAGACAGATCGGGCCCTGGTATGTAGCACGCTGTGCCGTCGCTTCAGGAGGTGGCTCCCATACCGAGATAACCGTGGATACGCCGGACCCAAATCGATGGAAGTCCATCCACTAACAGGATAGGGTACAACCCTACTAACAGACATCTCGAAGGAGATACAGCAAGATGCAAATGAATGCAGCATAATATCATGGCATATAAATCATGCAGTCACATAATACATGCATACTCAGTCAGGATATCTCGAACAGTACTTTCGTACCTCAAAACAGTGCAAGCTCTACCAACTCTAGGTCCACGCCTATAGTCTGCTCTACACTGCCAAATGATACTACTATCATTAAAGTGCTCTAAAAGCCTTAACTAAGCTATTGCATACTCCTAAATATTTATAGGAAGCAAAAGCTATACCTTCGTCCGTCGTTAGCCCTTTGATGTCGATGCCTCCAGAACTTGGGCACAACTCCGCTACGACTACCGAATGCCTTGCCGACCTTCGGACCAAGCCTAAGAAGACTAGAACAACTCCAAAAGGACTAGAATGGAAAGGAAAACTCGGAATTGGCAATTGAAAGTGAAGTCTCGACCTTCTATTTATAGACAACGATCGGAACTTCCGATCCTTGATCGGAACGTCCGAACCTCGATCGGAACGTCCGATCCTGCCATCGGAGCTTCCGAAGATCCTGATCTGCCACGTGTCAAAATATCACTTGTTGAATCCGGATAGGGGTTATCGGAGCTTCCGGTCCTGATCGGAGCTTCCGATCCAACCACACGTCATGCCTGACGTAATATCATCGGTGCCTCCGATCGCTCATCGGAGCTTCCGATCCTATTCGGAGCTTCCGATCGTGCCTTCGGAGCTTCCGATCCGTCCGATACCCAATTCAATTAATTAGCATTAAACCTTTAATTACTCAATTAGGGTACGGGCTACTACAATTCTATTAGAACAAGGCCATGCATAAAGGACCGGGGTACGTGGAACCTCAAGACTCTAAGCCACGAAAGACTTGGATCAAACGAAATTTGAATGACCATAGAGAAGGTAACCGATCTAGACTCAAACAGTTTAGGAATGAGCATATTCAATCTAGGCACAAGGGTCATCAGGTAACATCGATATAGTACTTTAATAGAAGGCCTGTTGAAAATCAATACAGGCTGAAAAACAATGATCAAAGGCCCAAACAACACACTCTAAAATCTAGAGCACACACAACCACACACAGAGTCCCTCGACCGCAAATAATTCAAGTTGCACACACAGGAAGGTTTATTAGGATAATTCAGGTGTGGGTCCCGAAAAGGATAATCAAGGTTGGACCCAAGTAGGCAAGGGTACCAAAGGTTATATTCATTCTTGCAGGTACTCACCATACAACTATTCGAGAAGTCAACAATAGTCGAAAGAACTACATGATGTTTGGATATTGGATGCTCCCGGCACATGACAGGAAATCAAGACTTATTAACTGAATTTGTGCATTACAAAGGACCAAAAATCATATTTGGTGATAACTCGAAAGGTAGAACCGTGGGTAAGGGTAAGATTATCCATGGTAACATTATTATTAACGATGCACTACTTGTTGACAACCTGTGCTATAACTTGATTATTATAAGTCAACTTTGTGATAATGGTCATATTGTTGAATTCCACAAACACACCTCCAGAATCAAATCTAGTAAAGGGGATATTATGTTAACCGGAATAAGAGAAAAAAGCACCTATAGGAGAAACTGGCAATTTGAACAACCATTATCTCCTACATGTGTTTATCTCTCAGAGTGATAAGAACTGGTTGTGGCATACACGTTTAAATCATCTCGATTTTAAGTCCATTGCAAACCTGAGCAAACATGATTTGGTTACTAACTTTCCGAAAGAAGGTTTTCTTAAAAATCAGATTTGATCTGCTTGCCAACTAGGCAAACAAGTGAGTGTCACCTTTAAAACCAAAGGTTGTATATCCTCTTCCAAATTCTTAGACCTATTGCACATGGATATTTTTGGTCCTTTACCGGTCAAAAGCTTAGGGAGAATGAGATACACCCTGGTCATAATGGATGATTACTCTCATTTTACATGTGTAATCTTTTTGTCTTCAAAAGACCAAACCGCTCCTCACTTGATAAAACTTTTAAAACATTTTCAAATTGAGAAATCTTCTAGGATAAATAGAATCAGGAGTGACAGAGGCACTGAATTTTTTAAAAAAACCCTTGGATTCTATCTAAATGACCAGGGAATCAGAAATGAGTTATCTGCTGCAAGAACACCTTAACAAAACGGTATTGCTGAGCAGAAATCGCACTTTCAAAGAAGAAGTTAGAACAATGATTGTTGATTCAAATGTTTTTCAAAGTTTTTGGGCTGAGGCAATAAATACATCTTGTTACACTCAGAACATATCTATGATTAGAAAAAGAAACAACAAAACACCATATGAGATCTGGAATGACACAAAACCTTATGTATCTTATTTCAAAAATTTTGGATTTAAGTGCTTTATCCACAACAACGGTAAACATCACTTGACAACATTCGATGCCAAAGACGATGAAGGCATATTCATTGGCTATTCCTCAGTCAGTCGAGCTTACATAGTATTCAACAATAAGTCACTGACAGTTGAGGAAACTATTCATGTTATTTTTGATGAATCTATTGTATGTACAGATCAGTCACAATCAAACTTGAATGATCTCACTAATAGACTGGAAAGCACCAATATCATGGACGATAGATAAAGTGACCTGCTGTAGTAACCCGCATTTCTAATTAGTGATTAATGAGTAATTAATCACGTGATCATGTTTAGATTAAGTAAAACATGATTAAGTAAGTTCCTGTTGGGGTAACGGACTTCAGAAATGGATTCAAAACACTCGGAAATAGCCGGGAAGGTCTCAAGGGTTCGGATGGATCGGAAGCTCCGAACCAAGTCAGGAGGCTTCGAATGGGTTCGGAGGATACGAACTTAGGATTGGAGGCTCCGAAATGGATCGAAAGCTCCGTCGGTAAGATCGGAAGCTCCGATCTGGACTAGGGCACACGTCATTGCTTACGTCAGCAAGGTGACATCATGGCTAAAGTAATATTGAGCGATCGAACGCTCCGAAGGTGCGATGGGAGGTTCCGATCGAGTTCGGATGGTCCAAACCGGATTCAGAGGCTCCGAACGTTGCCTATAAATAGAGGGTCCGAGAATTCATTTTCTCGCACCAATTTCCTCTCTTCTCTCTCGATTCCTAAGCCTTCTAACTCAAATCTAGGGAGATCTAGGCGTCCTACGGGGAATCCAAAAGTGGCTTAGTGATCTAGACGTCATCGCGGAGCTTTGGCCTAGTTTTGAGGCTATCGTCAGCAAAGGGCTAACGACGGACGAAGGTATAGCTTTGGCATTCTAAAAGTATTTAGGAGTATGCAATAGCTTAATTAAGGCTTTTAGAGCTTAATTATTAATGCATGGATATTTGCATTGTAGTAGCAGTAGACTGGACTAGTAGGCTTGGAGTCTAGGTCAGTGGAGCTAGGTTTGACCAGCAGTGTTAGAGGTACGTAAGTACTGACCGAGATAGCCGGCATGATATATTTGCTTATATGTTGCATGAGTATGTGCTATATGTTTTATCATGTTTTAGCATATTTTACCGTCTTAGCACATACATGATTTTACATGTGACTGCATCCGAAGAGATGTGTGTGAGACCTCGATTCTAAACCACTAATCTCGGATTAAACAACAATTAAGCGAACAAGAATCCAAGAGTAAAACAATTCAAAGTATTTTTTTTTTTTTTAAACGCCGCGCGCCCGCGCGAGGAACCAAGCTCGCACGTGCGCGGGCTTCAACAACCGAGACCAACCAAAGGCTCGCGCCCGCGCGAGGTACCAAGCTCGCGCGCGCGCGGGCAAACAATTCAGAGGCCCAACGGAGGCCTCGCGCGCGCGCGAGGAACGCCTCGCCCGCGCGCGGAAGGCCTGGGCAAAAAATGCTCAGGCTGCAGAAAATAAAGAAAGGATTCCGCGCTTGGTCCGACATGCCTTCAAATACATATGCAATAACAGGGTGTAGGGAAGCATGCCATAACAAGTCATGCTTTCAGAAGGCCTAAAAACAACCAGAAGTCTAAATCGATACAACAACAACATAATTCGATTTTAGATTACAATCCGAATACAAACTAATTCGAATAACAAAACATATCAAGTTCGAGTTCTAACATGCTTCAATCTTAAACTAGATAAACATGCTAATTCGACTTCTAAACCGAGTCTCACTTCTACTACTTGCCCTCGAAGCTAACCATGCCTCTTCTGACTTGTTCCTGCCCCACCTGTTGCCAAGTACACATACAAAACAAAGCAACAGCCGGATAACCGGTGAGAACGACATTCCCAGTAAAAGCAACATAACAAGTAATACAATTAACAAACATGCTTTCAATACAATAACGAAATCAATAACATCGTAATGAAATGCATGTCTTTAAACAGGGATATCAAATCTGATAACGAGGGATTGCTGCTGTGCCTTTGGGATCCCAAGGATAAGATCACGTAACAACTCACCGACTCTCCCAATCGAGGTGGTGCCACGTATCTCACTCCTCTAGACTTTGAGCAACTATAATGAGTATGCTAGCACCAGACGAAACGACTACGACCTGGGCCACTCAATCATAGTTCCCAAACGTCTAAACAAAAAGGGCGGTTCTGCCCGCTGAAACAAGATTGGCTCAAGATGAATGCATAACAGAAACATAAAACATAATCCTTTTAACAAAAACCAATACAATCAAACAATACACAAGTTCCTCATGCTAGAACAAGTGTAGATGCAAGTATGTGATTTCAAAAGGGAAAACTCGAGAACCACAGTCCCGATTATGCTATCCCGCTACGATGACTGCTTTTACCTTTCAATGCAGTAGCTCCAACTCTGGATAAGCTACAAAAGAGATTGTATAAAAAACTGCACAATATAACAACAACAAGGCAAAGGTTCAAGGGAAACTCTTTATACCGTTCCTCGTCCAATTCTCTGAAACGATCAAACAGCTGCTAACTCTGGGCTTGACAACTCCAAACGAATCTGTTCAGATACAAGAGATGATTGATCAATAACCACGATCAACTTACAAGCCAAGTTCAAACTCAAAAACGGTTCAAAATCTCCAAAAACTCAAACCGACAGCATAACGGCTATAACTGAACAAACCGGCAATGCAGACAGCAGTTCAATACTGATAACAACTCAATTCAATGCTAATACAACAACAACAAGACAAACCCAACAAATCTCAAAACCATGATTTTCGAAAATGGCTTCCAAAAATCATAACAAATCCGAACGTCGCTCTATTTCAAAACTGACAGATAATAAACGATCAGAACTCTGTAGAGAACAACATACTCGAATCTAGAACGATTCTAACAACATCCAAAAACTAGAATGTATCTGATCGTAGAAAAACGTACGATATAACAGAGCTCTCACTGCTGTGATCGATAATCTGCCTTCAGAAATAAATTCCAACGGACGGATCGAGCTCGGACTGGATTTGGAAAGCTTAAAGAAGCGTTTCCTCAAGCTTTAATGGAAGGAATCGATGGAGAGGAAGAAGGAGGAGAAGTGAAGACTAAGTCAAGTCTTTTTCAAGTGTAGATAATATATTAAACTCAAAATTTGCGTTTTAGTCCCTGAAATTTCCAAAATTTGCAAAAAGGACCATGATCAAAATCAAGTCGGCTCGTGAACTCTGCAATCTCCGATTAACTCAAATAAACTCATTTAAGATAAAAACAGAGCGTCACAATTCTCCCCCACTAAGAAGAGATTTCGTCCTCGAAATCAACGAGAACCACAACTCAAAGATAGAATAATGAACTAAAGACAGTAAGAAGAACTCACGTCATCCGAATAGCTTTGGAAAACGCTGTCTCATGTCAGACTCTGTCTCCCAAGTCGCTTCCTCAACACCGTGACGGCTCCACTGCACCTTCACTAACGGAATCAACTTGGTCCTAAGTTGCTTTTCTTTCCGATCAAGGATCTGAATCGGTCGCTCAAAATAGCTCAGAGTCTCGTCTAACTTGGCTTCGTCAGGCTGAAGGATATGAGAAGGATCTGGATGATACTTTCGCAGCATAGAGACGTGAAAAACGTCGTGAATACCAGATAAAGACGGAGGAAGTGCAAGTCTGTAGGCAAGATCGCCTATCTTCTCGAGAATCTCGTACGGACCGATGAATCTCGGAGATAACTTTCCTCTCTTACCGAATCTGACGGTGCCTCTGAACGGAGAAATCTTAAGGAATACATGGTCTCCCTGCTCAAAACTCAGAGGTCGACGTCTGACATTCGCATACTTTGCTTGTCTATCTTGAGCTGTCTTCATTTTGGTCTGAATGACCTTAACCTGTTCTGCCATAACTCGAAGCATATCCGGCCCCAAATCTGGTGACTCAGATAAATCATCCCAAAACAACGGAGATCGGCATTTCTTACCATACAATACCTCAAAAGGCGCCATACCGATACTCGCTTGGAAGCTGTTGTTGTAAGAAAACTCGACAAGAGGCAAAGAATCCTGCCAACTAGTGCCAAAGTCTAGCACTACCGCTCGCAGCATATCCTCCAACGTCTGGATAGTCCGCTCTGACTGTCCATCTGTCTGAGGATGATAAGTTGTACTCAGATGCAATCGAGTACCAAGCGCCTCTTGCAAACTATGCCAGAAGTGCGAAGTGAATCTCGGGTCTCTGTCTGAAACGATCGACTTTGGCACCCTATGCAATCTCACAACATTGCTAACATAAAGTTCAGCCATCTTATCATGACGATACGTCATCCTGTAAGGAATAAAGCAAGCTGACTTCGTCAATCGGTCGATTACTACCCAAATGGCATCGCATCCTCGAACGGATCGTGGTAGCTTCGTGAAGAAATCCATAGAAATGTGATCCCATTTCCAATCAGGAACAGATAAGCTGTGCAATAGACCACCTGGTCGCTTCCGCTCTGCTTTCACTTGCTGACAGTTCAAACACCGTGACACAAACCTCGCGATGTCGCTCTTCATTCTCTTCCACCAGAACTGACTCTTTAGATCATTGTACATCTTACGACCTCCAGGATGAATGCTAAACCGACTGCAATGAGCCTCTCGGAGAATACGCTGTCTCAACTCCGAAATATCAGGCACAACAATATGGTTATTCACAAACAAAACGTCATCTCTAACCTGGAATTCTGACTGATGCCCAGTTCTGACTTTCTCTACTGAAACCTGAATGCTCGGCTCAGACTTCTGTGCTTCTCTGATTGCAACAAACAACTCCGGCTCGGCTTGAATAGCAAACACTCTGATAGTCTCCCTATCTGTTTCAAACTCTAAACCAGAAGTGCAACAATCATCGACCAACTGAGAAACACCGATAGTTGAAAGAGATAAAGAACAAAGCTTTCGGCTCAAGGCATCTGCAACTGCATTCGACTTCCCTGGATAATACTTGATCTCACAGTCGAAATCCTTCAACAGATCTAACCATCTTCTCTGTCTCATATTCAGCTCTGCCTGTGAAAACAAGTACTTAAGACTCTTATGATCAGAAAAGATCTCGAAAGACTCACCATAAAGATAGTGTTGCCAGATCTTCAAAGCAAATACAATCGCTGCAAGTTCAAGATCATGAACAGGATAACGAGTCTCGTGCGGTTTCAGCTGCCTCGATGCATACGCTATCACATGCTTATGTTGCATAAGAACACAACCCAAACCTCGGTTAGAAGCATCACAATACACTGTGAAACCTCCAGTACCCTTCGGAATAGAAAGAATTAGAGCACTGGTCAGTCTCCTCTTCAGATCAACAAAGCTAGCCTCACAATCTGTAGTCCAGACAAAAGGCGCATATTTCTGAGTCAGCTGGGTAATAGGCTTGGCAATAGACGAGAAACCCTCGATGAAACGACGGTAATAACCAGCTAAACCCATGAAGCTTCGGATCTCAGGTACTGATGTCGGTCTAGGCCAATTCATAACCGCTTCGATTTTGCTGGGATCGACAGAAATCCCATCTTTAGAAATAATATGACCGAGAAAGACAATTCGATCTAACCAGAATTTGCATTTCGATAGCTTGGCAAACAACTGCTCAACTCGCAAAATCTGCAAGACGATTCTCAAGTGCTCTGCATGGTCAGTACGGTTCTTTGAGTAGATAAGAATATCATCGATGAAAATAATGACGAACTCATCTAAATAATACTGAAAGATACGGTTCATCAAACCCATAAAAACAGCTGGAGCGTTAGTCAAACCGAACGGCATGACTATAAACTCAAAGTGACCATACCTTGTTCTGAATGCGGTCTTAGGAACATCTTCCTCTCGCACTCTCAGCTGATGGTAGCCTGACCTCAGATCAATCTTAGAGTAGACAGAAGAACCCTGCAGTTGATCGAACAAGTCATCTATTCGGGGTAAAGTATACATGTTCTTAACTGTAGCCTGATTCAATTGACGGTAGTCGATACAGAGCCGCATAGAACCATCCTTCTTCCGAACGAATAGAACAGGAGCACCCCAAGGCGATACACTAGGTCTGATGTATCCCTTGGTAATCATATCCTCAAGCTGCTCCTTCAACTCTCTCAATTCAACAAGTGTCATACGATAAGGAGCTTTTGAAATAGGTTGAGTACCTGGCACTAAGTCAATGCTGAATTCAACCTCTCGAATGGGTGGCAATCCAGGAACATCTTCCGGAAACACATCAACAAAATCTCTAACCACTGGTAAGTCAACCAAAGCTGGGCTAGATTTCAGTACATCAACCGCATAAACCAAAAATCCTTCTGCACCTCTCTGTAACAAACGAGTCATAGATAACACCGAAATCAAAGGAATTCTAGATCGAGAACCCTTACCAAAGAATTTCCACTCGTCTGCCATTTTAGGTCTGAACCTGACAATTTTCAGAAAACAATCAACTGTTGCCCTGTACTTGGTCAAAGCATCTATACCGACAATACAATCAAAATCTGACAACCCAAGCACAATACAGTCGAATTCTAACAAATTCCCCTCGAAACAAAGTTCACAGTTCCTGACTAGTCGGACAGAAACAATTCCTCCACCCAAAGGTGAAGTAACAGCTACTACTATAGGCAACAATTCAGTTGGCAAAGCATGCAATAACACATATTTCTCAGAGATAAAGGAATGGGAAGCACCTGTATCTATCAAGACATGAGCAGAATGACCGAAAATCGAACAGTTACCTGCTATGACATCGTCAGGTGCTGCCTGAGCCTGATCCTCTGTCAATGCAAAGACTCGTGCTTGCTGTCTCGGAGGCTGATTTGCACTAGAGCTACCTCCCTGTCTGTTCTGCTATTGCTGGGGTTGGAAAGAGTGCACTGTAGATGACTGCCTCTCTGGCTGAGCTGCAGGTCTAGACGAACTCCCACTCTGAGCTCTATCTCTATTACGTTGAGGGCACACTTTAGAGAAGTGTCCCGGTTGCTGACATGTGTTACAATTGCCGAAGACTCCCACACACTAATCCGGTGAGTGTCTTCCTCCACACTTGCTGCAGTACAAGGATGATGACCCAGAACTCGGTCCTGAACCGAATTGCTTCGAACCACTGGAACTGGACGAACTGTTCCCCTGTCTCTTGAACTGTTTACCTCTTGCCTTGTACTGATCCTTTCTGTTTCCCCCACTGTTTCCACCTTCATACCTCTGCTGCTGGTTCTGATGTTGAGGTGGCTGATTTTGGTACTGAGATGGTTGGTTCTGATACTGCCTCTGCTGCTGAGGTGCCCCCTGATTACCTCTTTGCCTCCACAAGCCTGCTTCTGCTCCCTTTGCATAATTCATGGCATCCGCAAAGTTGCTAGGTCTGTTGGTGTTAACCAACGTGAAGACATCGGGGTTCAACCCGTTGATGAACTGATCTGCCTTAGCTTCTTCATCTCCGGCAATTAGCGGTGCAAAATGCAACAGACTATCGAACTTAGCCACGTACTCTTCAATGTTCAGATTCCCTTGCCTCAGATTTGCAAACTCTGCTCCCTTATCCTTACGATACGAGATAGGGAAAAACCGCTTATAAAACTCAGATTTAAAAAGAGTCCAAGTAACCTCTGTACCTCTACTCTCAAATGCTTTCTTTGTCATGATCCACCAGCTCTTAGCACCACCACGCAGCTGATGAATTACTAACCTGATTCGGCGGTCATCTGTGTAGTCAATGGAATCAAACAACTGATCCATATCATCCAACCAACTCTCACAGTCAACTGGATTTTCTGAACCCATCAACAATGGCGGATTGAACGACTGAAACCTCTTCAGCAAGGTTTCCATAGGAGTCGCTGAAGCATCCAACTGATCAACCTCAGTGCTAGCTTGCTCAGTCGCAGGGATAACTGGTGGTGTGTTTCTGTTTATCACTCGACGAGGACCCATCTGATAATCAAAGGTTAGCACACGAGATATCTCAATCGCTACCATCAGTGCCCTTAGAACCGCTTGGAATACCGAATACCAGTCGAGAACAGAAACAGTTATATCTCAAGTAGATCATGCTTTATTAATTTAAATCAGACAACCATGTAATTCAAATAATGCTCAAACAATAAAGCATGCTCGCATGGAATTAAGTACACAATTAAATAATTCAAACACATGCGAGGAGTCATTGCACACAGACTCGATCTACCCCGCTCACTCTAGTTCGACCAAGAATCTTAACGCTCTGATACCACTTAATGTGAGATCTCGATTCTAAACCACTAATCTCGGATTAAACAACAATTAAGCGAACAAGAATCCAAGAGTAAAACAATTCAAAGTTTTTTTTTTTTTTTTTTTAAACGCCGCGCGCCCACGCGAGGAACCAAGCTCGCGCGTGCGCGGGCTTCAACAACCGAGACCAACCAAAGGCTCGCGCCCGCGCGAGGTACCAAGCTCGCGCGCGCGCGGGCAAACAATTCAGAGGCCCAACGGAGGCCTCGCGCGCGCGCGAGGAACGCCTCGCCCGCGCGCGGAAGGCCTGGGTAAAAAATGCTCAGGCTGCAGGAAATAAAGAAAGGATTCCGCGCTTGGTCCGACATGCCTTCAAATACATATGCAATAACAGGGTGTAGGGAAGCATGCCATAACAAGTCATGATTTCAAAAGGCCTAAAAACAACCAGAAGTCTAAATCGATACAACAACAACATACTTTGATTTTAGATTACAATCCGAATACAAACTAATTCGAATAACAAAACATATCAAGTTCGAGTTCTAACATGCTTCAATCTTAAACTAGATAAACATGCTAATTTGACTTCTAAACCGAGTCTCACTTCTACTACTTGCCCTCGAAGCTAACCATGCCTCTTCTGACTTGTTCCTGCCCCACCTGTTGCCAAGTACACATACAAAACAAAGCAACAGCCGGATAATCGGTGAGAACGACATTCTCAGTAAAAGCAACATAACAAGTAATACAAGTAACAAACATGCTTTCAATACAATAACGAAATCAATAACATCGTAATGAAATGCATGTCTTTAAACAGGGATATCAAATCTGATAACAAGGGATTTCTGCTGTGCCTTTGGGATCCCGAGGATAAGATCACGTAACAACTCACCGACTCTCCCAATCGAGGTGGTGCCACGTATCTCACTCCTCTAGACTTTGAGCAACTATAATGAGTATGCTAGCACCAGACGAAACGACTACGCCTGGGCCACTCAATCATAGTTCCCAAACGTCTAAACAAAAAGGGCGGTTCTGCCCGCTGAAACAAGATTGGCTCAAGATGAATGCATAACAGAAACATAAAACATAATCCTTTTAACAAAAACCAATACAATCAAACAATACACAAGTTCCTCATGCTAGAACAAGTGTAGATGCAAGTATGTGATTTCAAAAGGGAAAACTCGAGAACCACAGTCCCGAGTATGCTATCCCGCTACGATGACTGCTTTTACCTTTCAATGCAGTAGCTCGAACTCTGGATAAGCTACAAAAGAGATTGTATAAACAACTACACAATCTAACAACAACAAGGCAACGGTTCAAGGAAAACTCTTTATACCGTTCTTCGTCCAATTCTCTGAAACGATCAAACAACTGCTAACTCTAGGCTTGACAACTCCAAACGAATCTGTTCAGATACAAGAGATGATTGATCAATAACCACGATCAACTTACAAGCCAAGTTCAAACTCAAAAACGGTTCAAAATCTCCAAAAACTCAAACCGACGGCATAACGGCTATAACTGAACAAATCGGCAACGCAGACAGCAGTTCAATACTGATAACAACTCAATTCAATGCTAGTACAACAACAACAAGACAAACCCAACAAATCTCAAAACCATGATTTTCGAAAATGGCTTCCAAAAATCATAACAAATCCGAACGTCGCTCTATTTCAAAACTGACAGATAATAAACGATCAGAACTCTGTAGAGAACAACATACTCGAATCTAGAACGATTCTAACAACATCCAAAAACTAGAATGTATCCGATCGTAGAAAAACTTACGATATAACAGAGCTCTCACTGCTGTGATCGATAATCTTCCTTCAGAAATAAATTCCAACGGACGGATCGAGCTCGGACTGGATTTGGAAAGCTTAAAGAAGCGTTTCCTCAAGCTTTAATGGAAGGAATCGATGGAGAGGAAGAAGGAGGAGAAGTGAAAACTAAGTCAAGTCTTTTCCAAGTGTAGATAATATATTAAACTCAAAATTTGCGTTTTAGTCCCTGAAATTTCCAAAATTTGCAAAAAGGACCCTGATCAAAATCAAGTCGGCTCGTGAACTCTGCAGTCTCCGATTAACTCAAATAAACTCATTTAAGATAAAAACGGGGCGTCACAATGTGAGTCATTGACAGTCTCCATAGGGAACAATGATGTCATTTTGGACTCGAGTCAGGTATGACAGTTTCCATATGAGTCTTGTATCCTGTTTTGGATTCGGGTCAGGATGGGGCTGGCTCAGCCCTGATATGGAATATACGAGTACCCCGCAGAGTAGCTCTCTAGCCGGTACTATATATTCTCGGCGCCATGAGCAAGTGTTTTCACTTGAGTTTTAAATCATCTGTGTGCGCATATTTGTATTTATATCATTGCTTCATATTGAGCGTTCTAGCTCACGCCCATGTGTTTGGGTATCGTGTACCTTGTGGCGGGGCAGATTTAAGGCTGGACGGTCTAGGCGGCTCTTAGCAGGATTGAGCTTGGGGAGTGCGAGGTTGTAGAGGATAGGGATTTATTTACCCTAAACCTTCGATTTGGTTGTATAACAGTATTCATACACCTATGATAACGTCGGTTGTATTCTGCCGATTGGATTTGTTGTATTTTAATTATCCGCTCTTTACGCTATAAGTTTTACGATGAGAATCACGGTAGTGTAGAGACTGACGCATTGCACTGGGAATATCGTAAAGCGGATTAAGTAATTATCTGTTCTTATGTAACAGATGGCAGATTACGATGAGAGTCACGGTAGTATAGACGGCGGTCGTTGGGGCGATCCAGATGATCGTAGACGTCGGGGACAGTTCGAGGAGCGCAGGCGAGTGAGCATGCGTAGATTCAAAGAAGTTAGCCCGAAGCCTTTGACGGGTGGTGAGACAGCTGAAGAGGCGGAGGATTGGATGGAGAGGATGGAGCAGTGCTTCCAGGAGTTCCGTTGCACGGCTGAGGATAGGATGGAGATCCTTGCCTTTATGCTTGAGGGCAGAGCGAGGAAGTGGTGGAGATCTACTTCCACACCGTTCATAGCAGCTAGAGGTACAACTACTTGGGTGGAGTTCCGTACTGCTTATCAGAGATTTTATTTTCCTCCAGCTCTTCGTCAGGCAAAAGCCAGTGAGTTGTTGAGTTTGCGACAGGGGACGATGACGATCGAGGAGTACCAGCAGAAGTTCTTTGATCTGCTACCCTTTTGTCCTCATATTGCTGATAGTTCTATGGTGTAGTTTGATCATTTCCTTCAGGGATTGAACCCTGACATTCATCGTATGGTTGTTGTGGGCGGCGATGGGACTTACGAGGATTTGGTGGACCGTTGTCGCCAGGCCGAGGACAGTATTCGGAGGAACAGGGGACTTTACTCTTCTTCTTCCAGGCCAGCGAGCTCTAGTCCTTTGGGTCCGAGAGGATAGTCCTTCAAGAAGCCAGGAGGTACTTCTTCTTCTTCCTTTGGATCTGGTGGAGTGCATCGTTTTGGTGCATAGAGACCGAACCGGTGTACTCAGTGCCGACGCAGACATCCGCTAGGGCAGTGTGGATGGTCAGCCACTGCATGTTTCCAGTGTGGCCAAGAGGTTCACATGAAGAGAGATTGTCCTATGCTGATTGGGGCAGCGAGTGGTTCTGGAGGTTCTCAGGCATCTGTTCAGCCACCTCAGTACCAGCAGCCACCTTTCCAGCAGCAGTATTCGCAGCAGCGCCAGCATCCGCAGCAATCTCAGAGACAGCCTACTCAGACTCCTTCTCGGGGTCTTTCTTCTTTGAGGCAACGTACCCAGGGTCAGGTCTTTGCGCTTAACCAGGAGCAGGCAGAGGCTGACAGCGATTGGATGATCGCAGGTATCTGTAGTTTATGTGGTTTTCCTGCATATGTTTTAATTGATACCGGTGCATCGCATTCTTTTGTCTCAGCACGTTTTGCTAAGAAGTATAGATTGCCATTTATTCCTTTAGACGTGTTTATAGTAGTTTCTACTCCTATGGGGAGCGAGGTTTTAGCCAAGCGTCTAGTTGTGGGTTGTGTTTTGGATTTTGAGGGAAATCAGCTTAGTGCTAACCTGATGATTCTCGCAATGGAGGATTTCGATTGCATCATTGGGATAGATCTATTAACTACCTACCGAGCGATAGTGGATTGCTTTAAGAGGTTTGTCCAGTTTCATCCAAAGGATGACGAGTCATGGTATTTCTATGGTGAGGGAGCGCGACCCCCGATGCCAGTGGTTTCAGCTCTGAAGGCTCAGCATGCTTTAGAGTCTGACGGGGAAGGCTACCTTATCTACGCCATTGACGCATCCTTAGGAGAGCCAGACATCCAAGAGATACCAGTGGTTCGTGACTTTCCAGATGTGTTTCCGGAGGAGATTCCAGGTTTGCCAACAGTAAGGGAGATTGAGTTTGGCATTGAGTTAGTGCCAGGAACTGCACCGATTTCTAGAACTTCTTACCAATTTGCACCGTCAGAAATGAAAGAGTTGCAGAAGAAGTTGCAAGATCTTCTTGATAAGGGTTATATTCGACCTAGCGTTTCGCCATGGGGAGCCCCAGTACTGTTTGTCAAGAAGAAGGATGGTTCGATGCGGTTGTGTATTGACTACCGTCAGTTGAATCAGGTGACAGTGAAGAATAAGTATCCTCTTCCGCGGATAGATGATCTCTTTGATCAGTTGCAGGGTACTTCTGTCTATTCGAAGATTGATCTTCGGTCTGGGTATCATCAGTTGCGAGTTCGACAAGAGGATGTTCCTAAGACTGTATTTCGTACGCGGTATGGACACTATGAGTTTTTAGTAATGCCGTTTGGTTTGACGAATGCTCCAGCTATTTTATGGATCTGATGAACAGAGTTTTCCGCGAATCTGGATAAGTTCGTGGTGGTGTTCATCGATGACATTTTGGTGTATTCTCGCAGCATGGATGAGCATGCCTACCATCTCTATACTATACTGCAGGTCTTGAGGGAGATACAGTTGTATGCGAAGCTGAGTAAGTGTGACTTCTGGATCGACCGAGTTGTGTTCCTTGGTCATGTCATTTCTCAGGAGGGCGTATCTGTTGATCCAAGAAAGACAGAGGCTATTTTGAATTGGTCACGTCCGACTATAGCTTCTGAGATTCGTAGTTTCCTTGGTTTAGCAGGATACTATCGTCGTTTTGTGGAGAATTTCTCTCAGATAGCTAAGCCTTTGACTCAGTTGACGAAGAAAGATGTTTCTTTCGTTTGTTCTGATGCTTGTGAAGATAGTTTTTGTGAGTTGAGAGGTCGTCTGACGACAACTCCAGTTCTTGCTTTACCGTCTAGATCAGATGGTTTTGTAGTCTTCACTGATGCTTCTCTCCAGGGTTTGGGGTGTGTGTTGACTCAGAATGGCCACGTGATCGCTTATGCTTCCAGACAGCTGAAGACTCACGAGGAGAACTATCCCGTACATGATTTAGAGCTTGCAGCCATTTTCTTTGCTCTTAAGATATGGCGTCACTATTTGTACGAAGAATGATTCGAGATCTTCACCGATCATAAGAGTTTGAAATATTTGTTCAATCAGGCTGAGTTGAACATGCGGCAGCGTCGTTGGATGGATCTATTGAAGGATTCTGATTGTGAGATCAAGTACAATCCAGGTTCTTCTAATCCCGTTGCTGATGCGCTTAGTCGCAAAGTTATGTGAGTTCCCTTTGTACCAGTTCAGTTTCGAAGGCAGTGGAGGAGTGTTGTTCTTTGGGATTCACGTTCCGTCATAAGAAAGAACAACAAGGGATTTGTGTCTCTTCTGTGCTTGCAGAGCCAGCGCTATACAAACGAATCCGGGAAGCTCAGAATTCTGATCTGAAGACTCAGAAGTTGGCCCGCATGGCTGAGGGTGATAATACTTCTGGTTTTCATCTGCAAGGAGACGGTCTGTTGTGTCTTTTTGGTCGAGTTGTGGTACCCGAGGACTCTACTTTGAGGGATGAGATCTTATCGCAAGCTCACCGCAGTCAATTCTCTGTACATCCAGGCAGCATGAAGATGTATAAGGATCTTCGCACTCGATTTTGGTGGAAAGGGATGAAGCGTGGTGTTTATCAGTTCGTATCCCGATGCCTTCTGTGTCAGCAGGTCAAGGCAGAGTTTAGACGACCCGGAGGGTTATTTCATAGCTTAGAGATTCCTGAATGGAAGTGGGATCATGTGACGATGGACTTTGTTACCCACTTACCTATGTATTCCAGGAATTGTGATGCTATTTGGGTTGTCGTGGATCGGTTGTCAAAGTCAGCGCATTTTATTCCCTATAACCGCGATTACACCTTTGATAGGATGGCGCAATTGTATGTGCGAGAGATTGTTTGACTGCATGGGATTCCATTGAGCATTGTCAGCGATAGAGATCCGAGATTCACCTCGAGATTTTGGGGTAGTTTCCAGCGAGCCCTTGGTACTACTTTGAGCTTGAGTACGGCTTATCATCCAGAGATGGACGGACAGTCGGAGCGTACTCTTTGCACTTTAGAGGATATGCTTCGCGCAGCGGTGATGGATTTTGGTCCAGCGTGGCATGATCATTTACCCTTGGTGGAGTTTGCCTACAACAATAGTTTTCATCGCAGCATTGACATGGCACCATTTGAGGCTCTTTATGGACGCCATTGTCGTACACCTTTGTTTTGGGACGAGGTTGGCGAGCATCAGGTTGAGGGTCCTTAGATGATTTAGCAGATGATTGATGCAGTAGAGTTGATCCGACGCAGGGTTAAGGCAGCCCAGGATCGACAGGCTAGTTACGCGAACACTCACCGCAGGCCACTTCATTTTGAGGTAGGGGAATATGTTTTCTTGCGTGTGTCACCTTTCCGGAAGGTGATGAGGTTTGGTTGCAAGGGTAAGCTGACACCTAGATTTATTGGTCCTTTCGAGATTCTCGAGAAGGTTGGGGATGTTGCTTATCGTCTGGCCTTGCCACCTGATCTTTCGGAGCTCCACGATGTGTTCCACGTGTCCTTGTTGATGCAGTATGTGGCGGACGAGTCGCATATTTTGCATCCGACCGAGGTAAAGGTAGATCGAGATCTATCGTATGTGGAGAAACCCCTACGGATTATTGATAGGAAGGACAAGGTACTTCGTAACAAGCACATACCATTGGTTATGGTACAGTGGCAACGCAGGGGGGCAGAGGAAGCTACTTGGGAGTTGGAGAGCCGGATGTTAGCCGAGCACCCCGAGTTATTTTGAGATTTTGTACTTCCTGGTATCGAGTTATACTTGTTCAGTTGTAATAAAGAACATTTGGTTGGCTATTTATGTTTTCCTCTAAAGACTTAAATTTCGAGGACGAAATTTCTTAAGTGGGGGAGAATGTAGTAACCCGCATTTCTAATTAGTGATTAATGAGTAATTAATCACGTGATCATGTTTAGATTAAGTAAAACATGATTAAGTAAGTTCCTGTTGGGGTAACGGACTTCAGAAATGGATTCAGAACACTTGGAAATAGCCGGGAAGGTCCCAAGGGTTCGGATGGATCGAAAGCTCCGAACCAAGTCAGGAGGCTCCGAACGGGTTCGGAAGATCCGAACTCAGGATCGGAGGCTCCGAAGTGGATCGGAAGCTCCGTCGGTAAGATCGGAAGCTCCGATCTGGACCAGGGCACACGTCATTGCTTACGTCAGCAAGGTGACGTCATGGCTAACGTAATATTGAGCGATTGGATGCTCCGAAGGTGCGATGGGAGGTTCCGACCGAGTTCGGACGGTCCGAACCGAGTTCGGAGGCTCCGAACGTTGCCTATAAATAGAGGGTCCGAGAATTCATTTTCTCGCACCAATTTCCTCTCTTCTCTCTCGATTCCTAAGCATTCTAACTCAGATCTAGGGAGATATAGGCGTCCTACGAGGAATCCGGAAGTGGCTTAGTGATCTAGACGTCGTCGCGGAGTTTTGGCCTAGTTTCGAGGCTATCGTCAGCAAAGGGCTAACGACGGACGAAGTTATAGCTTTGGCATTCTAAAAATATTTAGGAGTATGCAATAGCTTAATTAAGGCTTTTAGAGCTTAATTATTAATGCATGGATATTTGCATTGTAGTAGCAGTAGACTGGACTAGTAGGCTTGGAGTCTAGGTCAGTGGAGCTAGGTTTGACAAGCAGTGTTAGAGGTACGTAAGTACTGACCGAGATAGCCGGCATGATATATTTGCTTATATGTTGCATGAGTATGTGCTATATGTTTTATCATGTTTTAGCATATTTTACCGTCTTAGCACATACATGATTTTACGTGTGACTGCATCCGGAGAGATGTGAGTCATTGACAGTTTCCATAGGGAACAATGATCTCATTTTGGACTCGAGTCAGGTATGACAGTTTCCATATGAGGCTTGTATCCTGTTTTGGATTCGGGTCAGGATGGGGTTGGCTCAGCCCTGATATGGAATATACGAGTACCCCGCAGAGTAGTTCTCTAGCTGGTACTGTATATTCTCGGCGCCATGAGCAAGTGTTTTCACTTGAGTTTTAAATCATCTGTGTGCGCATATTTGTATTTATATCATTGCTTCGTATTGAGCGTTCTAGCTCACGCCCCTGTGTTTGGGTATCTTGTACCTTGTGGCGGGGCAGGTTTAAGGCTGGATGGTCCAGGCGGCTCTCAGCAGGATTGAGCTTGGGGAGTGCGAGGTTGTAGAGGGTAGGGATTTATTTACCCTGAACCTTCGATTTGGTTGTATAACAATATTCATACACCTGTGATAACGTCGGTTGTATTCTGCCGATTGGATTTGTTGTATTTTAATTATCCACTCTTTATGCTATAAGCTTTTATTGCGTGCGCTTTTACTATAACTCTGATTAGATAGTGGATCCGGGTTGGGTCACTACACCCGCACCGTGATCACTTACTCATCAAAAACTTAATCATGCAATTAATCAATAAATAATCTTATTTAGAGTAAATTACGGAACTAAAATAAATCAATACCAGAAAAGCTAAACCTAGTGGTTAACCCTGCCATACAGCCTTGGTCACCACCTAACCTCTCTATCATCGGGAGAACTACCTGCATCTGCCCCATTAAATGGGGTATCCAGACAACAAAAAATAACCGGAAGTGAGCCTAATATGCTCAGTACAAGAGTATGAGTATACGGTATTATACTTGCATGTATGCAAATGAAATGGGTACCAAGACACTCAGGTAAAGAAACTAGCTCATAAACCGGGCCCAGGTTATATAGCACGCTGCGTCGTTGCCTCATGAGGTGGCTCATATACCCAGTGGATAATGGTGACCTAATACTAGTACAAATTTCCAACCATAATGGTGACCTGACACAAGACTTACGTATCAAACCATCCACAACTTGTAGGGTGAGCGCCCTACTACTGAAGAATATCTCAAAGATACTGGATCAATATGCTCATGTATGCAACATACAGTCATGACATGATGTATCATATAAATCATGCAATTACATAATACATGTATATTCAATATGGATATCTCGAATAGTACTTTCGTACCTTACTAAGGCAGATCCTAGAAGCTCCCCTCTAGGTCCAAGCCTACCATGCAGCACTACAATACATAAATACCATTTATTATCTAGCATGTCAAGCATCACCTATCATGCTCTAAAAGCCTTAATAAAACTACAGCCTACTTCCTATTTACTATAGGGACCCAGAGCCATACCTTCGTTCGTCTTCAGCCCGCTGATGTCGCATGTCCTAGAGCATGGGTACTGTAACGCCCCGATTTTATCTTAATTAACTTTATTTGAGATAATCGGAGATTCCAGAGTTCAAGAGCCGACTTAATTTTGATCAGGGTCCTTTTTGAAAATTTCGAAATTTTCAGGGACTAAAACGCAAATATCGATTTTATTAGATATTTAAAGGGGTTTGACTCATTCTTTTCACTTCATCTCCTTCCTCCTTCACGCCTCCTCCATTGAAGACGATTCCCAAGTCCTTCAAGCTTTCTGATTTCCTCCCGAGCTCGATCCGTCCGTTAGAAATTATTTCTGAAGGTAGATTAGCGATCACGGCTGAGAGAGCTTCGTTATACCGTAAGTATTTCTCCGATCGGATATGTTTTGTTTTTCGGAGGTTGTTAGAATCGATTTAGATTCTAGTATGTTGTTCCTGGCGGAGTTCTGATCGTTTATTATCTGTCAGTTTTGAAATAGAACGACGTTCGGAATTGTTATGATTTTTTGAAGGGATTTTCGAAAAAGTGAGTTTTGTGATTTGTTGGAATTGGATTGTTTTGATTGAATGTTGATTGATATGAGTTGCTTAGAGTGATATTATGTTGTTTGCATTTTCGGTTAGTTGAATTCATAGCCATTATGCCGCCGGTTTGAGATTTCGGAAATTGGAGATTCGTTTGAGTTTTTGGGAGTTGCTCGTTTCCGAATTGGCAACTTTCGAATCATTGAAGAGTTGATCGAGGTTTGGTATCGAGTTGACCCATCCTCGGAAGTTGAATTGAATTATCTTTATCGTTGAACTTTATTTGGAATGGAATTTTGATTTGAATTCTTGTATCGATGTTGTTTCCAGGTTTGGAGCATCGACGTTGTTGAAAAGAGGTATAAGATGACTTAGACTGGAATGGAACGTGTGACTCGAATCTGACTTGATTCGAGTGTTCCGGAAAAATCACATACTTGCATGTTATTTGATTATTTGAGTTATTTGAGTTATGTTTTGCATTGCATTCATACTGAGCTAAGAATCCTTGATTTGAGCAGTGGGCAGGACGACACTTTTATAATAGACGTTTTGGGGATTATATTGCGAGTGGCCTGGGTGTAGCCATTTCACCTAGTGCTAGCATACTCCTTATAGTCGCACCAAAGTCTAGAGGATGGAGATACGTAGCACCACCTCGATCGGGAGAGTCGGTGGGTTGTTTACGTGATCTCGTCCTCGGGATCCCAAAAGCAAAAGCAGCAACTCTTTTGATTATCCGACTTGATAATCCCAGATTTAAAGACATGCATTGCATTTATGCATCTGAATTGAGTTTATATATGCTTATGGAATTGCATGGTTGTTAATTGAATATTTAAAAGTTGATGCATTTCGTTTGAGATGTTTTTATGATATGCATGTTTCTCTCTTTTACTGGGAATCATATTCTCACCGGATTATCCGGCTGTTGTCTTGTCTTTGTATGTGTGCTTGGCAACAGGTGGGGCAGGACCGAGTCAGAGATTGCGTGACTAGGCGGAAGAGTTGATAGAGTGAGGCCTTGTTGTTTTAGAAGTCGAATATGTAATCTAACGTAGATTTTATTCGAACTCGTTTTGTATCGGTTATGGAACTTAGATTGATGCATGTTCTATTAGTTTGAGATTGTATAACTTTAGAACTACTTTGTATTGGAGTATGCATGTGTATTAACGTTTTGATTTGCGTTGTTATGCATGATTTCGTTTTGGAAGTTTTGGAGCCGAGCCTCCTTGTTTTTCTGCTGTTCCCAAGTTCTGCAGCATGGGGCGCTCAGGCTGCTGTTTTTAGCCGCCCGGGCGCACACACCTTCGAGCCCAACAGCAGGTTGCTATTTTTGGAGGCGCCCGGGCTGTAGTTTTTAGCCGCCCGGGCGCACCCCCTTTTAAAAAAAAAATTTCTTGCTTTTAGTCTTGGATCTTGTTTGCTTAATTGTTGTCTAATCCGAGATTAGTTGTTTAGAACCGAGGTCTCACATTAAGTGGTATCAGAGAGCTAAGATTCTTGGACTGAATTAGAGTGAGCGGGGTAGATCGAGTCCGCATGAATTGAATTCTCGCATGTGTTTGAATTATTTAATTGAGCTATTAAATACCATGCGAGCATGCTTTATTGATTGAGAATTAATTGAATTACATGATTATGTGATTAAATTCTAAGCATGATTTACTTGAGATATGAATTGCTTGGATTTCTGGTTCGAATTCGAATTTTCTCGGAATGGTTGAATTATTCGAGAAAGAGGTTTTGGACACCGAATGTTGGAAGATTGAGGTAATTGTGTTCTAACTCGCTTGAGTATGAGATATATGCTCTTGATGTATATTGAACAGGAATCGAACTGCATAGAATCCAGACAGGATAGAGTTATACTGCGTCTGATCAGACGGATATCTATTCGGCATTGATTGAAGAGTTATTGATGAGATTTCAGTCATTTTAATCACCGACTCTGAAGAGTAATGAGAATACCGCGGGATGTGAAAGCTGGTTAGTATAGATCGATCTGATATGAGATTATCTGGACTACACTTATGATTGATGGATTTTGGGTGAGTTCCCTTATTTCTTTTGAGGAATCTAGATGATGAATCCCCTTCTTATTGAGCTTTTGAATTCTTTAGTCGCAACTCTGGATTTTGATTGGGAATAAGATTGAACTAAGCATTACAGTACTTAGGCTGTTGGATTGGATTTTTTTTTTATCCGTTGAATTATTCCTCTGGTAAGAATTTTTATTCAAGGATTTCTTTGATATTATTCTATAGATGAACCGTTTATTACAGAATTGTGCAGAGAAATTCTCTTTATTTGTAGTTGATGTTATAATCAAGCCCGAATTGGCTGATAAACCAGTGGTTGAAGAGTTTGCCGACGTATTCTAGATGAGATTTATGGACTTCCTCCGAGTTATGAGGTTAGTTTCAGCAACGAATTTAGATCAGACATCATCAACTGAGAGTTAGTAAGAAAGAGGTTTGGAAGACTGGATTTGGAACAAGATTCTGTGAGGAATTCTTATCGTTTGCGAATCCGATTACTTCTGTAGATTATGTTCTTCTGTTTGGACTTCATTTTATGAGACCAGTTCTTATTGATTGAAGAAGAGTTTGATCAGCGCTTCTTTGTTCGTTATTTCTTCTGTATTGATGACCTTACGGTGAATTGAACTTCTTCTTATTGAGACTGGAGGTATATTATTGTTCAAAAGAATCACTTATTAGCTTGATGCATCGAGACAGCTGAAGACGCTCGAGACTCAATGTCTGAATTTGGACTTCGAGCTCGTAGCGATCTTATTGATTTGAAGATCTGTTTTCTATTGTCTTATGAGGAAATTCACGCGATCTGTTCTAATCTTTGGAGTTGGAGTAATTGTATTCACAGATGGAACTGATTTGGAGGCAGAAAAGAGGATTAGATTGTTTGAGATTCTGACTGCGAATTTTGATATGTGGAATTGTATGCAACAAATGATGTTTTGAGCTGTTCTTATTTTATCTACTATCTGACTTCGATTGACCGATTATTGGAATCTGCTACCGTATTCCGTACAGAATGACTTTCATTCAAGATTAGAGGATTGAGATCTTGTCAGAGGTCGTCGGATGTCATGTTTTGCCGAAGTCTGTCAGTTTAGACAGAGATCCTTGATGCACTCGTTCTTTCGGCAAGGACTTTGATGAGGTTTTGTTGTCTGATTTCAACTTATTTAGTTCGATATCCTCAGAACGACGGACAGCCAGATCAAACGAGTCGAACTTAGACGTTATGCCATGAGTTGTAGTGCTCGACTTTGCACTAGTTGGCAGAACTCCGGATTCTTGTGGAGACTTCGTACAACGACAGCTTTTTGGTGAATTCTTGAATGCACTTTTCAAGAGTTGTACGAGAAGAGAAGAAGATCCCCGTTGTTTGGAAGTGATTTTCCGTGTCACCTGTTTTGGAACCAGAGATGAAACGAATTGTGACTAAGCAGAGGAAGATTATTCTGACGAGAATGAGTCGACTTTGGATTGACGTACTTGAAGGAGTAAGTTGAGAGACACAGTTCGTGTTGGAATCGTGTTGATTTCGAGGACGAAATCTTTTCTTAGAGGGGGAGAATTGTAACGCCCCGATTTTATCTTAATTGAATTTATTTGAGATAATCGGAGATTCCAGAGTACAAGAGCCGACATGATTTTGATCAGGGTCCTTTTTGAAAATTTCGGAATTTTCAGGGACTAAAATGCAAATATCGATTTTATTAGATATTTAAAGGGGTTTGACTCATTCTTTTCACTTCATCTCCTTCCTCCTTCACGCCTCCTCCATTGAAGACGATTCCCAAGTCCTTCAAGCTTTCTGATTTCCTCCCGAGCTCAATCCGTCCGTTAGAAATTATTTCTGAAGGCAGATTAGCGATCACGGCTGAGAGAGCTTCGTTATACCGTAAGTATTTCTCCGATCGGATATGTTTTGTTTTTCGGAGGTTGTTAGAATCGATTTAGATTCTAGTATGTTGTTCCTGGCGGAGTTTTGATCGTTTATTATCTGTTAGTTTTGAAATAGAACAACGTTCGGAATTGTTATGATTTTTTGAAGGGATTTTTGAAAAAGTGAGTTTTGTGATTTGTTTGAATTGGATTGTTTTGGTTGAATGTTGATTGATATGAGTTGCTTAGAGTGATATTATGTTGTTTGCATTTTCGGTTAGTTGAATTCATAGCCGTTATGCCGCCGGTTTGAGATTTCAGAAATTGGAGATTCGTTTGAGTTTTTGGGAGTTGCTCGTTTTGAATGGATTCTTATTGGATTGATTTTATCTCTGCAGATTAGTTGAAGATCGTGTAGTTCCGAATTGGCAACTTTCGAATCGTTGAAGAGTTGATCGAGGTTTGGTATCGAGTTGATCCATCCTCGGAAGTTGAATTGAATTATCTTTATCGTTGAACTTTATTTGGAATGGAATTTTGATTTGGAATTCTTGTATCGATGTTGTTTCCAGGTTTGGAGCATCGACGTTGTTGAAAAGAGGTATAAGATGACTTAGACTGGAATGGAACGTGTGACTCGAATCCGACTTGATTCGAGTGTTCCGAAAAAATCACATACTTGCATGTTATTTGATTATTTGAGTTATTTGAGTTATGTTTTGCATTGCATTCATATTGAGCTAAGAATCCTTGATTTGAGCAGTGGGAAGGACGACCCTTTTATGATAGACATTTTGGGGATTATATTGCGAGTGGCCTGGGTGTAGCCATTTCACCTAGTGCTAGCATACTCCTTATAGTCGCACCAAAGTCTAGAGGATGGAGATACGTAGCACCACCTCGATCGGGAGAGTCAGTGGGTTGTTTACGTGATCTCGTCCTCGGGATCCCAAAAGCAAAAGCAGCAACTCTTTTGATTATCCGACTTGATAATCCCAGATTTAAAGGCATGCATTGCATTTATGCATCTGAATTGAGTTTATATATGCTTATGGAATTGCATGGTTGTTAATTGAATATTTGAATTTTGATGCATTTCGTTTGAGCTACATGGGCCAAGTAGAGGTGAAGAGTTAGCAAATTAAAATAAGGCCTCGGCCCCACTTCTTTCCAGAACAGTGGAGTATGACAACATCGTCTGTACAACGCCTTAAATGGTGTCACACCATTACTGTTATTATAACTGTTGTTGTATGCGGAATCAATCAGTGGCAACTGATCTTGTCAAGTTGGACAAAATTTCACACTTGTAACATATCTCCAAGATTACGAATCGCGCATTCCAAGTAATCATCAGTATCCGGATGATAAGCAGCACTCGAGCCATGAATAGTACCCTTATCACGTTGAAAATTCCCCCAGAATTTGGAAATACATCTGGAGTTCCATTCCTTGACAATACCTACTGGTTTGCCATGGAAACTCTCATTCGCGAATGTGTAATCTATCACTACTATTAAAAGTGAAGTCTTGATTACACAAAACGAAACGCGCTGTCTCGGTGAGTTGATATATCACAACCCTGATAGTATCATAATTCCTCGAGAATACTAGAAAATGGGTCAAAAACTTCATCGTGATAACTCCCATTTCTACTCAGGAATCGATAATTTATGATACAAACTTCCAGGTTGTCGATGTTCAAACTTGATCTGTTGATACACCCAATACTTACGAAACATACTGATAAACAAAGCGCTTTATACATTTCCACCTAAACTGAGTACACAGGTCCTTGTACACCAAAAGTGTAGTAACCCGTACCCGAAATCGGTAATTAAATGTTAATCACTCCAATTTATCATGTTAGTTGAGTTAAATGTGATTAACGAGACTTCTAATGGATTAACGGAGTCCAAGAGTAGACCCAAAATGATCAGAAATGGTTCGGAGGCGAAATGGAGGCAACGTCCGAGGATCGGACGTAACGTTCGTGACATCAGAATGCGTCATTGCTTATGCAATTTATGGGACATCGGAAGCAACGAAGGAGAACGGAAGCAAAGTTCGTCGGATGAAGGACTCAACGATGAGGAACGAACTTTTCGTTTGTTGTCTATAAATAGAGGTCTCGAGCCTCAGTTTCAGACGCACCAATCACCTCTCTTCTCTCGATTCCTTGGTCTTCCAGCTTAGAACAAGGGCATTCTAGGCGTCCCATTGGGAATCCGGAAGTGGCGTAGCGATCCAGGCGTCATAGCGGAGCTGTGGCCTAGTTTTGAGGCAAGTGACAGCAACGGGCTAATGACGGATGCAGGTATAGCTTTTTCTGCCTAAAAATATTTAAGAGTATGCAATAGCTTAGTTAAGGCTTTTAGAGCACTTTAATGATATTAGTATCATTTGGTAGTGTAGTGCGGATTATAGGCATAGACCTAGAGCTGGTAGAGCGCGCCTAGTATTTGAGGTACGAAATTACTGCTCGAGATATCCTGACTGAGTATGCATGTATTATGTGACTACATGATTTATATGACATGATTTTATGCTGCATACATATGCATCTTGAGCTATCTCTTTTGAGATGTCTATTAGTAGGGTTCTACCCTATCGTTTTAGTGGATGGACTTCTATCGATTTGGGTCCGTCGTATCCACTAGTATTTCGGTATGTGAGCCACCTCCTGAAGCGACATCACAGCGTGCTACATTCCAGGGCCCGATCTGTCTTGGTTATCTGATTCTTGACCTCTAGTCAGTAGGCGGTACACTTGCATTCATGTATACTCATACTCTCGTGCTGAAAATTTTATGCTCACGTCTCGTACTTTGTATATCTGGATACGCTATTCCATGGGGCAGGTTTGCGATTAGGCGGGTGGATCCAAGAGGGGCTAGGCAGTGGATGGCCAGCTGGAGCTTCGCCTAGGGTTTTATTCTATTGTATTTGGGTTGATACAACTATTCGATTTGATTGTATAATTATTTGGATAATTGCAGATTCCTTTTCTTGGGATTGTATAATATTTATGGTTTTCGCAGCTTAGTTATGATTACTGTTTAATTAAGTTAATTGCATGCCTAAGTTCTGTTTACTAGGTGATCAAGGTAAGGGTCACTACATTTATGGTATCAGAGCATGCATTGTATTCTTGGGATTTAGATTCTGCATAAGGTAACCGTGAGGTTAATTTTGTAGATGGCTGATCGTGATGATCAGAGTAGCCATGGTAGTGGAGGTGGACGTTGGGGCGATGGTGATCGAGAGCGTCGTCGGAAACGCCATCATCGTCTCCATGATGATCAGCGTTTCAGTGTGCGCCGATTCTTACAGATGGGTCCTAAGCCCTTGGTTGGAGGCGAGTCTCCGGAGGATGTGGAGAACTCGCTAGATCGTATGGAGATGACTTTTCAAACGTTTCACTGTACTGAGGAGCAGAAGATGGAGACGCTTGGGTATGTTCTTGATGGGTGAGCCCGGAAGTGGTGGAGGTTCACTTTTGCACCCTTTGTTGCGGTGAGAGGAGTTGCCACTTGGGCCGAGTTCCGCACAACTTTTCAGAAGCTGTATTTTCCTCCTGAACTCCGTCAGATGAAGGCGGATGAGTTACTGAGTTGGCGTCAGGGAGCCATGTCTGTTGACGAGTATCAGCAGAAGTTCTTCGATCTGTTATCCTATTTCCCCGAGATTGCTGACAGCTCTGAGATGAAGTACAATCTGTTCATTCACGGCCTTAACCCGGAGATTCATGACCGTGTGGCGGTCAGTGATGATATGACCTACGAAGGTTTGGTGAGCCGTTGTCACCAGGCAGAGGATAGCATCCGGCGTAACAGGTCTTTCTCTCAGTGTAGTCCTGTGAGTTCTTTGGGTCCCCGTGCTCAGTCTTTCAAGAAGTCCGGATCTACTTCTTTTTCCTCTGGTTCCGCTGGTGTTGTTCATTTTGGGAAGAAGGAGAAGTGCGACCATTGCGGGAAGAACCATCCGACTGACAGATGTCGTAAAGCTTCTGGAGCTTGTTTCCATTGTGGAGAGGTGGGTCATCTCCGGAGGGATTGTCCACTATCTGGGGGAGGCGGTTCTGGTTCAAGATCGGGTTCTCAGGCCACCGTTCAGCAGAGGTCGTATGGACAGCCTGCTAGGTGTTCTCCCTTGAAGCCGCGGGCTTCTGGCCAGGTGTTTTCCTTGAGGCACGATCAGGCAGTGGAGGAGAATGAGAAGGTCAACGCAGGTACATTTCTGTTATATGGTATACCTGCTCTTGTACTTATTGATACTGGTGCATCTCATTCCTTCTTTTTTGCACATTTTGTTAAGAGGCATAAGTTACCATGCATTGCACTAGACGTAGTAGTTTTTGTTTCTACTCCGACGGGCCAATCTGCTTTGGCTAAGCGTCTAGTGATGGGTTTCCCTTTAGAGTTCGAAGGGAACATTCTGTTAGCGAATCTCATGGTTCTTTCGATGGATGACTTCGATTGTATTCTGGGGATAGACATGCTGACTACCTATCAAACTTCAGTGGACTACTATCAGATATTAGTACGCTTTCATCTAGATGGGAGTGATAGCTATTTTTTCTACGGTGAGGGAGCGCGACCCCCGATGCCATTGGTATCAGCTTTGAGAGCCTGTCGAGCTCTAGAGTCTGGCGGGGAAGGCTACCTCATCTATGCAGTTGATTTTTCTGCTGAGAGCGTTGGGATAGAAAGTATTCCGATTGTAGATGAATTTCCAGATGTATTTCCTGATGAGATTCCGGGTTTTCCTCCTGCTAGGGAAGTCGAGTTTGGCATAGAGTTGATGTCGGGTACTTCGCCTATTTCTCGAGAACCGTATCGTCTGGCTCAGTCAGAGATGCAAGAGTTGAAGAATCAGTTACAGGATCTTTTGGACAATGGTTACATTCGTCCTAGTGTATCTCCTTGGGGGAGCTCCTGTTCTTTTTGTAAAGAAGAAGGATGGGTCTATGCGGTTGTGCATTGACTACCGACAGCTGAACCAAGTTACCGTAAAGAACAAGTATCCTTTGCCTCGTATTGATGACTTGTTTGATCAGTTGCAGGGTACTTTGTTTTACTCCAAGATTGACTTGAGATCTGGGTATCATCAGAAGAGAGTCCGATATCAAGACATAACCAAGACTGCATTACGTACTCGCTATGGGCATTAAGAATTTCTAGTGATGCCGTTTGGATTGACAAATGCACCGGCTATATTTATGGATCTGATGAACCGTGTCTTCACGGAGTATTTGGACAAGTTTGGCGTGGTCTTCATTGACGACATCCTGGTGTATTTGCGTAATGCGGACGAGCATGTTTCTCACTTGCGATTGGTACTATAGACTCTTCGGGATGAGCAGTTATACGCCAAACTGAGCAAGTGTGAGTTCTGGATGGATCGAGTGATATTTCTTGGCCACATCATATCCAGGGAGGGAATTTCTGTCGATCCAAGCAAGATTGAGTTTGTGCTTGATTGGTCACGCCCGACGATGGTTGCTGAGATCCGTAGTTTTCTGGGTCTAGCAGGATATTATCGTCATTTCATTTTGAACTTCTCTCAGCTAGCTCGATCGTTGACACAGCTTACCCACAAGGGTGTTGATTTCAAATGGTCCTCAGAGTGTGAGGAGAATTTTTGTGAGCTTCGATGAAGGTTGACTTCTGCGATGGTGTTGGCATTACCGTCGGGATCTGGAGGGTATGTGGTGTACACAGATGCTTCTCTTCAGGGGTTAGGTTGTGTTCTGACTCAGAATGGGCATGTGATCGCATACGCTTCTAGGCAATTGAAGTTGCATGAAGACAATTATCCAGTTCATGATTTGGAATTGGCAGCTATTGTGTTCGCTTTGAAAATCTGGCGTCATTATCTGTATGGCGAGAAAATTGAGATCATCACCAAACACAAGAGTCTCAAGTATTTATTCACTCAATCGGAGTTGAACATGAGGCAGAGACGTTGGATGGATTTGCTTAAGGACTATGATTGCGAGATTAAGTACCATCCGGGAGCTGCTAATCTCACGGCTGATGCCTTGAATCGCAAGGTGCGACTATCCTCACTTCAGACTTGTTCGATGTATAGTGCGATCGGAGAGTGTTGTTCTTCAGGTTTTACCTTCAAGCACAAGAAGGGTATGCAGAGTATCCAGATGTTTGCGATACTATCTGAGCCAGCTTTGTATTTGCGGATTCGAGATGCTCAGATGTTCGATTCAAAGACCCAGCGTTTGGCTCGACTAGCTAACGAGGGTAGCACATCTGGATTTCACTATCAGTCAGATGGTTTTCTGTGTTTGTCTGTTAGGATTGTGATCCCAGAGGATGAAGAGTTGCGAGAAGAGATCTTGTCTCATGCACATCGCACTAAGTTGAGTATTCATCCAGGAAGCAACAAGATGTACAAGGATCTATGTACTCGGTTTTGGTGGAAGGGAATGAAACGCATCGTGTATCAGTATGTTTCAAAATTCTTGGTTTGTCAGCAGGTCAAAGCAGAACACCGATGACCTGGAGGTTTGCTTTACAATTTGCCTATTCCTGAGTGGAAATGGGAGCTTATCACGATGGATTTTGTGACCCATTTACCGGTAACCTCGAGGAATTGTGATGCTATCTGGGTTGTGGCAGACCGACTCACCAAGTCAGCGCATTTCATTGCCTATAGCCGAGAGTACTCTGTAGATCGTATGGCTAGGTTGTACATTCAAGAGATCGTTCGACTTCATGGAGTGCCTGTGAGCATTGTCAGCGATCAAGACCCCAGGTTTACTACTAGATTCTGGGGGAGTGTCCAACGTGCGATGGGTACTACTCTCAGTTTGAGTATCGCCTATCATCCAAAGACTGATGGACAGTCAGAGTGTACTATCCATACTTTGGAGGATATGCTTCGTGCATGCACTATGGACTTTGGTTCAGCCTGGCAGGATCATTTTCCATTGATTGAGTTCGCGTACAACAACAACTATCATACAAGCATTGGGATGGCACCTTTTGAGGCGTTGTACGGGCGACGTTTTCGTACTCCACTCTTCTGGGAACAAGTGGGGGAGAGACAGGCTGAGGGACCAAAGTTAGTCCAGTAGACAGTAGATGTTCCTGATCAGATCAAGAAACGGATTAAGACTGCACAAAATCGTCAGGCCAGCTATGCGAACACTAAGCGTTGGCCTTTGCAGTTTGATGTTGAGGAGAAAGTGTTTCTAAGAGTTTCACCTTTCCGCAGGATTCTCAGATTTGGCCTTAAGGGCAAGCTGTCTCCCAGATTTATCGGTCCTTTTGAGATTTTAGAGTGTAGCGACCCGACCCGGATCCACTACGTAATCAGAGTTCAGAGCATAATTAAGCATGCATTAAATAAAATCGCTGCAGAAGACTTAAATACAAGCAGGCTGGCAGAATACAACCGGCTAATCGAATTTACATAGATAAAACCTACAGCTAAATACTGTTGTCTTCAAGGTCGCTGGCTCCTCCAGGCTCCTGGTGCTCAATCCTGCACCTATATCTGCCCCGTCGAATAGGGTATCCAGATACACAAAAAATACTGAACGTGAGCTCTAAGCTCAATACGAAAGCACGGATAAACATACAAATATGATGCATGCAAATGACACGGTATCCATATCTGGGATAACTGTATACGAACTACTCAGACTGGCACCTGGGATATAAGCTCGTCACATCGGGGTAGCTAACCACTGTGTGCGACCACTCATTCCCAAATCACGGACGCGAACCACGGAGTCCTTCAGGTATCAGTACCTAGGGGTACTCGATATCAAACGTCCTAACAGGGCTGAGCAACCCTAACTAGATCATCTCGAAAGATATACAGATGTACAGGCACAAGATGATATGCACATGCCGCATAACAATAATAACATGCAAACACATAAATGCAACATATAAGCACACATATCCGCTGGCAATCTCAGTCAGTACTTACGTACCTTTCTAAGGCAGTCCTAGTAGTCCTACTCTAGGTTCCAAGCCTATCATCAAGTCTACAATGCAAATTCCACGCATCATTCAATAAGCTCTAAAAGCCTTAACTAAGCTATTGCATACTCCTAAATAATTTAAGGAGACCATAGCTATACCTGCGTCCGTCGTCATCCCACTGATGGCGACTATCATGCAACTAGGGGCACACCCCTGCTGCAGCTCCAAAGTCTCGGGCACTGCTCCGCTACACGAGCACGGCTCAGCTACTATGTCAGACACTGTCTGACTATACTAGAACAAATATTCTACTCCAACTCTAAAATAAGAGTACCCAAAGCCCTAAAATAGAGCCACGAGGGCGAAGGAGAGAATTCGGATTTGGCAAGAAATGAAGGCCTCGGACCTCATATTTATAGGCATCGATCGGAACCTCCGATCCTCGATCGGAACTTCCGATCCTTGATCGGAACGTCCGGTCCTGCCATCGGAGCTTCTGAACATCCTTATCTGCCACATGTCAAAATCTCACCGGTTGACTTCGGATAGGAGTGATCGGAGCTTCCGATCAACCACACGTCATGGATGACGTAATTCGATCGGAGCTTCCGATCACCTTCGGAGCATCCGTTCCTAACTTCGGAGCTTCCGATCTGTCTGACCCTCCGGACCATTTTTGATCTTTTTGGGTCTATTTCCGGGCCCTGTTAATCCATTTAGAAGGCCCCCTTAATCACGTTTTACTAAATATAACATGATCACACGATAATTACTCATTATCGTTAATTCTGGATATGGGCCACTACATTCCCACCACCTTAAAAGGATTTCGTCCTCGAAATATAAGGTAAACCTCGGGACTATTGTATAAACCATTCGTCCAATTCATTAGTAGTTCCGGTTCAAAACATCTGGTCAAATAACCTTCGACAATACCAAACCTCGCTAAACCTGCAAGGTCTGTTCATTCACTGAACCACATCAGAACATAAACTCGATTTATAATTCGCACTGATTTCAAACTCGCACGCTTTTAACAATCACTCTGGAAATCACTGCCTTCTTATCAGCAATCCTGCGAGAATCGAGTAACACTGCTGACTATCGTCAGTCATCCATCGATAACCGCAACAACACGGCACCTTCGGTCCAAATTGCCGACTGTATCAGCCACAGTACCTACAAATCTTATCGATGACACTCCTGCTAAGATCGTAACTAGCCATCAGCTATTCTCTAGTCATGCACGAACTCCATCGCTACCCACGATAAAACCAGGTACAACACATTGTGTTTCACTGGTCTAACGGTAACATCGCATCCCTTGACGTTATCGCAAAGCTCTAAAAACAAATTGATCTAGATTTGACTTTCGATCAAATCCTATATATCCTTCTTCCAAGAACTCATGTGAGTTACTCTTTATCACGAAGGATAAAATATTTCTTCCCAAAACAGTACCTTATGCAAATAGAAATGGCAACTACCGGCCACCAGCTCGCAGAGCAATCGCACCACTGCACACGACTCTAACCATCTGAAACCCTCAGAATGAGTGCAATAAACCTAGATCCGAATCTCGCTATCGTAGATAGCATCTACTCAATCGTATTAGTCATCCTTCCATGGATAACAACAAAATCCTGACAATTCCTGGCGTAATAGTACGTACTTTCAGTACTCACTCTACCCGATGAATGTTTCCCAAAGAACACCAACTAAGTAACCAGATGACAAAAATCTTTATACACAATTTCTTGTCTAAATGCATCCTTCGAGGTCGTCGCTTCAAAATTCACTACCATCCTGCTGAAACCCTCAGATGGACCAACACCACCCTTAGCATTAGTAGCCTATGTCGAATGCTTACTTCTATCTCGGAACTAGAGATAGTATCGACGAAAACGATTCCGGTTAATCCTGTTCCAGATAACCAAATCCTTGGCTCCCTAGCGGGGATAACCAAACGGATTCAACTAGATCCCGCACAAAATCTATCAATACTAGCGGCAATCCCGCTATCTCAACCTCTCAATGACACAGCATATCAGAACGCACACTACAACAAATATTCTCATTAACAACACTGAAGAGACAATGGTTTTATACACAAACTGTTGTCTTTTTGCCTTTAACAACGGTTTTTATAAAAACCGTTGTCGTTAACCGTATTTTTAATTAAAAAGACAACGGTTTTTAAAAATCCGTTGTCTTATATTCGTAAAAGACAACGGTTTTTAAAAACCGTTGTCAATGAGCGCGTTTTTGATGTTCTATGACAACGGTTTTAAAAACCGTTGTCTATAAGAGTTTTTCTGAAGGTCTAAGACAACAGATTGTAATCTGTTGTCCTTGTTATTTATTTATTTATTTTTTATTTTTAATATTTTAAAAAATATAATAATATTTAAAAAATATAATACATATAACATTAACCCATATACTACGTCTGCCTTAAGAAGAATCGAGAGAAACCCAATCCCTAGCCAAACCCTTCGCCCCCTTCAACCCAGCTCACCTCCGGCGCCGATGGATCGCCGAAAAATGGTTGTCCGACCCCTTTGCACCTAGCCCAAGCCTTGGCAACGGCAATCGTGACTTCAATCGTGAGTTTAAAGCTTGGATCGGAGCTTCAGTGTCGCGACTTTCACGTGTAAGTTTTGTTGCTTTCTTCTCTTTCTTCGGGCTCATGTTTCTAGGTAGTTTTAGTAGATGTTGAGAGTCTAGATTTATTGTTGTTTGGGTTTTAGGTGATTGTCGAGAAAAGGTGAAAAACGAGACTCTATTTTGTGTTTTTTTTTGGGTTCTTTCATTAGCTCATCCGTTTGTGTAAAACCATTGCCTGTGATATTGTTTTCGAGTTGATACCACAAAACTCATGTTACTCTTTGGTTTCCTTGTACAATGTGTGTTGTTTATCAACAAAAAAAATTGACTATATATTTTTGAAAGAAAAAAATGGAAAAGAAATACGTATAGAGTACGTACCTGTGATAGAAGAAGAAGATGATGATAATGGTGGGTCTGTGCTTAGAGGAGGCATGGTGACAGAAGTTGGCCATTTGGTTCTTTCTTAAATTTCAATAATGTACTATGTGTTATAGCTGGAAGTGTGGCCTTCTTTAATACAATACAATTGTCGGGAAAATCGAAGTAGAATAAAACTTCATCAAGTATAAAAATTGCAAATTTTTAAACTTTATAGTTATAATTAGAACCACTGCCTTAGGAAGTTATAGTACCGCATCTTGGTTCTAACTGCAGCTAATTCTATATACATCAACAAATCTTGCTGCATAGCCAATCTTTGATCCATACACAATGTGAAATTTGTACACTTTTTTGATCAGTTTCTGTTGGTTTCAAAAGCCATTGCTGTCCGCTCGATGTTCTTCATCGAGATCGCGTAAATCTTGTTCCTCAGTCTCCCAAAAATTTCGATTTCAGAATCTTCCAAATCAATAGAACTCAATCTTCCACCATCTTTTCGAAGACTTCCCTCTTTATTTACTATCAAATCCAGCCAGTCGCTCACCTTTTTCACTCTGTACATCATCCCAGCAATCGAGTTTTCACACTCCCTTGATGAGAATTTTCGCTCAACTTGGTCCAGATATTCCTCCACATCGTTGAGAAACAGCTTTCTACTTTCGGCGTGTAACGATGCAGCCAAGTCATTGGCAGCAATTAGAGTACTTCCCTTAGTCCATTCATTCTGATTATCTCTTTCTGTTGCAAGCAAAAGTGGAACGCTGGTGTTGCTTGCGGTCTTCTTCAAGATGCACGTGACTTTTGGTTTCGCGTTTTGGATTGACTTGCTCGATTTTTTGACAGTGGAGGCCATTGGAATTGCCAAGGGATCCACGATAGAGGAGGCAGAGGATAAATGTAGGCGTGCGCATCCATTTAAAAGAGTTAAGTAATCAATTGAAAGAGTGCCCCCTCAAACAATGGCTCGGTAATGACGAGTTCTGGTGTAGAATTCTAGAGAAATCCCATAACTTTTGTGCTTGGTTGAGGAGAAAAAGGTCAGTGAAGAAATGTTTTCCCTGTATCTGATTACTAAATTCAGTTTATCCTGTGATGAATGATTCTTTTATTGGAAAAAAATCGGCTAATGTTGATAATCAGAACCGACCCATTAGGGGCAGATCTCCTCCTCGAAGAAATTTTTCATGAGTTTGTGTTTAGTGTTTTTAAAATTACAAGTTTTGGTTGCAAATCCACTGAATCGCCCAAATAATTCCTATGATTTTATTGTTTGGATTTAATTTAGTCTTTTATATCTAAAAGTATGAACATTTTTTATGATGATACAACTGAATTGATTTTGTATAATTTTCTGAAAACAAGAATCTAGCTAGCATCGATTTGCTCCTTATTTACCTAGATCGATGTGTCTATTTAAAATTTTGTCCACCAAAACTGAAACTAGCTAGATCTGAGTGTCTAATGTCTGGATTCAAACTTGAGATCTGAGTGTCTAATGTCTGATCAATTTTGGTAGATTAACTGATTATACATGAATCGTGTATTAAAGAAAACTAATAAAATGTGACAATTTTATTGGACAAAACAGATAATTTTTATCTTAGAAATGTAGATGTCATTAAAAGAGTACCTGAATTATAAAGGTGATAGTTAAAACAACTTAACCAATAAATGACAGTGCCATGCATTAATAATTAATTATAATCATATATGGTTCATAAATTTGAGATATAATAGATTTTCCTCTTGGCAGTGATTTATAGTACTTTAAAAAAGATTAATAACTAGAAGCTAATAATAATTGAATTAATCTCGAATGGTGATTCCATAAAAGTATATATATTTCTTTATTGTTAAGTTTATGCATGTTAAATTTGCAATTTTACTTTTTATGCATTTTTATATATACAAGATGTTTATGCATGTGATCATCTAGTAGACCCAAATATTTTTTTGTTTTGAATTCATATGATCAAATATATATCTTACACAAAATACATAGAAATTAAAATAACACTATCAAACAACAATTGTTTGTATCCAATCCCCGTACCAGATCTTTTTTAATTTATATCTATCTTGCACTCAATTAAATTAATTGTTTCAATATCTTGTAGCTCATATTTTATATTACAACTAGTCATTTGACGGGATTGATGATTCCCAAGAATCAACAGTTAAATAATTCTGACATTTGCTGTCAAATTAGACTATTTGACAAGGTCGTCAAAGAACAACCGTATATGAACTAGGCAAGTAGTTTTAATTAGATAATTAATGTATAAAATTTCTCAAAAAGAAAAAAAAATGTAACTCGATCACTATAAATAGAAGAAGTGATTTGGAAGATTAACATCACAATCAAATTATGAAAACCGCAGAAAAATTTCAAAGAAAAGTCAGATATTATGGGAGTGAAGGAAGTTGATGTGCATATGACTATAGGAAATAGTGCATCTAGCTACGCCAACAATTCTGCCCATCAAGTAATGTTTTCTTGGCAACCAATACTTTTCATAAAAATGTTCATACTTCTCTGTGTGTTTTCTTGGCCATAATGGTGCGTGTTCTAAATTGATAAAGGATTATTTCCAGCTGTGTTAGATAACTTCAGTGCCAATGTCTCTATGGATGGGAACTGATCTGTGAATCTTGTCTGTGGTATACTGCTGGTAAGACAATCCTCTTCTTCATTTCTTATTTTTGATTTTTGAAATATGAACATCAAAAAGTGGTTCTATTTTGTTACTGTTTTCTTTGCCATTGAATTCTTTTCACAATTTTTCATTATGTTCTAGGTTGAATATCAAATCATAAAATTTATTTTTCTGAGAAATTCGCTCCTTTTCACTCAAATATTGGACTTTAGTAGAATTAGTTCTTTCCTTATTTTTCCATAGTCCGTTGATTGGTGGATTAGATCAATATTTAAGGATTTTATTATAAAGATTAGAAACTAGTGTTAACTGGTATATTTCTTCAACAAAATAGAATGATAAAACATTGATTAATTTTTTTTAAGTTTTGAAGGATTAGACTCAGTGCTGGTTGCTTATTTGTATGAGTAATGGACAAAGCTTGGATGTCAAAGAACATATTATCACATGAATATGAGGTTGGGGTAGAATCTTTTCTGCAATTTGCAATGCAAAATGCCAACGATCCAAATGAAATACCTTGCCCCTGCACAAGATGTGGTAATCTACAGATGAAAGATGTTCGCACTATAAGGGCACATTTGTGTTCTAATGGCATGGATTTAACATATCATACATGGATTTGGCACGGGGAAAGATCTACGGTCAAGAACCCAATGAATGATAGTGATCAAGTAGGACCAGATGAACACAAATATTTTGCCGAGGAAACTATAGATATGGTACATGATGCATATGATAGCTATGCTGAGAATCCAAGCCAATTTCATAAGATACATGAAGATGCCGAGAAACCATTATACTCTGGATGCACAAAATTTACAAAGTTAACAGCACTTGTGAAATTATTTAATTTGAAAGCAAAATATAGTTGGAGCGATAAAAGTTTCACTGACTTGCTAAGTTTGTTAGGAGAAATGCTTCCTGATCACAATGAATTGCCTTTATCCTACTATGATGCAAAGAAAAGCTTCCGTGCATTAGGAATGAATTATGTGAAAATACATGCTTTCCCTAATGATTGTATCTTGTACCGGAAAGAGTTTGAGGACTTGTCCAATTGTCCTATTTGCGGTATGTCTAGGTGGAAGTTGGGTAATAATTCTGTGGTGAATGAAGGTACTCCTACAAAGGTTCTTTGGTACTTCCCACCTATTCCTAGATTTCAAAGATTATTTCGGAACAAAGAGGTATCTAAAGAGTTAACTTGGCATGCTGATAAAAGAATTTGTGATGGATACTTGCGTCATCCAGCTGATTCGCCGGCTTGGAAAGTAGTGGATCACAAATGGCCGGATTTTGCATCGGAGTCAAGAAATCTTAGATTGGCCATATCAGCAGATGGGATCAATCCCCATAGTTTGATGAGTTCTGCATATAGCTGTTGGTCAGTTGTGATGATCACTTACAACCTTCCTCCATGGTTGTGTATGAAGAGAAAATTTATGATGCTGACTTTATTGATTTCTGGACCCAAACAACCTGGAAATGATATTGACGTTTATTTAGCACCTCTATTTGATGACTTAAAATGTTTATGGGAGATAGGTGTTGATGCATATGATGCATATCGAAAAGAATATTTCTCGCTCAGAGCTGTCTTACTATGGACAATCAATGATTTTCCTGCTTATGGGAACATGTCAGGTTGTGTTGTGAAAGGATATCAAGCATGCCCTATCTGTGGGGAAGAAACATATTCGACCAGGTTGAAGCATAGTAGAAAAATGTCATATACAGGTCATCGAAGGTTTCTTCCTAGAAATCATCCTTACCGAAGGCAAAAAAAAGCTTTTAATGGGAAACAAGAGTTTAACCCCGCACCAAAACCATTAACTGGGCTTGAAGTGTTGGAAAGAGTTGATAAGATTAACTATCGTGCGGGAAAAATGAGTGGGAAGCTTCAACGCAAGGAGTTGGAAACAAAATCATGTTGGAAAAGAAAATTCATATTCTTTGAACTAGAGTATTGGAAACATCTACATGTTCGACATGTGCTTGATGTGATGCACATTGAAAAAAATGTTTGTGAAAGTCTTATTGGTACGCTACTTAATGTTCCAGGAAAAACAAAGGATGGGGTAGCCGCTAGACTAGACCTTGTGGAGATGAATGTGAGGACTGATTTGGCACCAAAGATGGAGGAGAATAGAACTTTTTTGCCAGTAGCTTGTTTTACACTAAGTAGGACTGAGAAAAGAAAACTTTGCAATTCTTTGTTTGGAATGAAAGTCCCGACAGGTTACTCCTCCAATGTTAAAAATCTGGTGTCAATGAAGGACTTAAAACTTGTTGGCCTCAAGTCACATGACTACCACACTTTGATGCAACAATTGTTTCCAATCGCCATCCGCGATGTCTTGCCTAAACATGTCAGAGATACTATCATCCGGTTGTGTGGGTTCTTCAATGTTTTATGTAATAAAGTGATAGATGTCTCAAAGTTGGATGGTCTGCAAAGAGAGATTGTTACCATATTGTGTATGCTTGAAAAATATTTTCCACCATCGTTTTTCGATATAATGGTTCATTAAACTTTCCATCTTGTGCGGGAGGTAAAATTGTGTGGACCTGTTTGGTATAGGCAGATGTACCCATTTGAAAGATTCATGAAGATCTTGAAAGGCTATGTGCGAAATCGCAATCGGCCGGAAGGGTGTATAGCCGAATGTTATGTTGCTGAAGAGGCTGTGGAATTTTGCTCCGACTACATGTCTAACTTTCATACAATTGGGATCCCAACAAGGCATCGACAATTACAACTTACTAGGACTTTATCTGGTGCCGTAGTGTACTCCACTAGCCTTGATGAGTTGCATCAAGCGCATCGCTATGTGTTGGAAAATGATGTTGACGTTGATCCATATATCGAGTAATTTCTCTAACTTATTAGTAATTTCTTTCAACTTTTTTGATCTATGGTTTAACATAAACACATTTATTTTTTTATTAGGGAACACATGACATTTTTGAATGAAAAATTTCCCAATAAAGCTAAGTCCAAAAAGTGGTTACAAGATGAGCACAACCGCGCATTTGCTAACTGGTTACGTGACCGTGTAAGTGTCATAAGCATTGAAATATATGTTTTGAAGTTCGTGATAAAATTTATCACATTGTGAAATATAGGTTGGAAGTGGTGTTGGTCATTCCACCTGTCAAATATCAGAAAGATTAAAGTGGATAGTCCGTGGACCTAGCAATCAAGTGTTAAAGTACTCTAGCTATCTGATTGATGGGGTAACTTATCATACCAAAGAGTGTGATGATACACGAGTTGTTCAAAACTCTGAAGTAAGCTTAATTGCAAAAACAATGCAAGTTGCCAGTGCAAAGGACAAACATCCAGTTGTGTCAGACATGATTTTCTTTGGAGTCATTCAAGAGATATGGGTACTCGATTACCACAAATATCAAGTTCCAATGTTTAAATGTAATTGGGTTGAGAATAATAACGGTATTAAAGTTGATGATCTTGGTTTCACGTTGGTGAACTTTAAAAGAGTTGGATTCAAATCTGACTCTTTTATCTTAGCCAGTCAAGCAAAGCAGGTGTTTTATATTGAAGATCCTCAAGATCCTACATGGAATGTTGTACTTACTACTCCTACCAAGGAGTACATTGAATTCATATCTGAGGATGTGTTGGAAAACTCTGTAATTCATTATCAATATTTTACTAGAGGATTTCTACCAATGGAACCATTGGATGTTGATGAAAAAGATGAAAATGAACCACCATGCATTCGTGAAGATTGTGATGGAACTTGGGTTGACAATGCATAATGTAACCCACAGAAATCCTTTTTTTACTGTTTAGTATATAAATCTTGTTAATCTATTTTATTTGTATTTTATCTTGAAATTTATAGTTCGTTTTCATTATCACTCTTTATTTTGTTTTAATACGTATGCCTAAGAAGATGTCAACTTTTGCAGGAACTGTCATTGGGGAAACTTGAGGTCTGATTTGGCATTGAATAATCTTCTAATTTTTGGCACTATGGAAGCTCGTGAACAGTTTCGTAAGGGTTATCACAATGGTAAAGCTGCTGAAAACAATGAGGCAGAACCGGTGGAATCTACTGAGTCCGAGATGACAAGAAGTTCTAGAGGACGTACACGTTTGGATAAGGTCATTAAGCAAAGGGTGCAGGGAGTTAGAAAGGATGTAATATTCAATAAAATTGGACAGCCAATAGGAGAGTTTGCGGCTGAAATGCAGAGTTATATAGGAGTTCTCGCTCGAGAAAAGATTAAGATCAGTTACAAGAATTGGAAGCAAGTTCCAAGTGATGTTAAAGAGTTAATATGGGAATCAGTTAATGTAAGTAAGAGGTATTTGACAGTTTAAATAATTTAAATGTTATATATGGGTTGATATATACTTTTTTTTACAGCTGACATACAATGTTAGCCCAAGCTGGAGGAAGGGCTGTTTGCATTCAGTGAATAGTAAGTGGCGGCAATACAAGGCGCATCTAACTGAGAAGTTCATTTTCTCGAAGTTTGATAAACCAGAGGAGTTGAAAGAACCGCCAAGTGGCTACGGTATGCCACAGGATGATTGGAGTTCCTTTGTAATCACTCGCATGTCCGTTGACTTCATGGTAAGATCGATTATTAATTACTTCTTAAAAACAATTTAACATGTCATTATTATATATACCGATATATTAACACATGTGGAGAATTATCTAGAACTTAAGTGCTGAGCAAAAGAAGAGAAGAAAGCAGAACATATACCCACATCGGCTTTTCCGTAAAGGTTATGCACAATTTGCTGATGAAATAGTAAGTATTTTTTTCATAGCCTATCTTCTATAACAATGGCAATCATTTGATATTTTTTATCTTGTTTGAAGGCAAGTGAATTATGTGATGATGATGATGTCAATCGGGCTCTTATTTGGAAAAAAGGACGGGTGAATAAGGAGGGTGAAGTTGAAGGAGATGATCTGAAAATGAAAATAGAAAAGATTGTATGTAATAAGTACATGAATCCAATAGTATTTATTCAACTAAACTGTTTTTTGGTAAAAAATAATTTCTTGTGCTTGACAGGATGAATATGTGAAGAAAAAACGGGATGGTAAGTTGCAATTTGAAGGGTCAAAAAAGGATATCCTTTCAAATGTACTTGATTCAGAAGAGCATGGTGGACGTGTCAGGGGTGTTGGAGGTCATATAACTCCAACTGTCTACTTTAATGTTGGTACATTATGGAAGAGGCCTACTGGTGATGGCCACTTATTGATGCAGCATAAAAAAGAGTTGTCAGAGGCAAAACTATTGATTTCAGAACAATCTACTCGCCTTGCAGATCAAGACGAACGCATAAAAAAGTTGGAAGAAATGTTCAAAAATGGTGCATGCGCCTCTGAGATTGAAGAGAAAGGTAGTTGCTCCGTAAAGTTACATCTCAGGAATGATGACAAAATCAAAACAGAAAAAGTGCCCCATATTATGCAACTTTCATTGATGATGACATGCAAATTCTGAGCAAAGACGATTTCTTGCAGGTATTGCCTACGCTACTGTTATTATGTAATTGAATGAATGTCACCCGGGAGTTGAATCAATTTATAACATGATGAAACTTTGTTTTATAGGGCAAGTTGGTTACGTTGACACTGGAATCTAATATTGTAGTTGCATACGGTAAAATTGTTCATGTCAATGGAGGTGGTAACTTACTTCATGGAGTTCCATTGCCCGTAAATTGTATGCGCATCGCCATTGATGAGGCTGTGGAGAAATCAGCACAGCTGCCATTCCCAATTCCAAATGAATGTGATACTATTGGTGATGCTGTAGGTTCTCACGTGGCTTGGCCTGTGCACTTGGTATTGATGCGGGATGAGGTAAATATGATATTATAGTTGGACTTAACTTGTCCAATAAAATTTAGTGAACTATACCTAACATATACATCTACATTTGCAATTTTTAGAAGCATGGAAAGAAGAAAAATGTGAAGAAAACAAGTACTGTTTTGGCATCGCATGTACCGAAGTACTTGAATATGTTGCATTTTTTCTGCAAGCATGCTCTTGATGAGGAAAATAATATATCAATCAATTTAGATCATGATTTGTTTGATGAAGAATATGAACTACTTGTGCACCTTGAAGACATCATTCCCTTTTATGAGTTGGAGCCAGTATCGGCCAATTGTATGGTTGTTTACATTTGGTAGGTGTTCAATTAACATGAACTTTTATACCTTAATTTTTTTAGCATATACATTGTACATACTTTAATTAATTAAGCATAATAACATTTTTATGTTTATAATGGCAGGCATCTTTACAGAAAGATGAAAAGTGATAACAAGGTTGAGAAATATAGGTTCATGAATCCACACACCATCCAATTCATTCCATTTGTGACCAACCTTGACAGAAATGGTAAAATTGAACACTTCAATGAAAGAGCGACTGTTTTGGCAGATAGGTTGAGTGGTTCATCGAGAAATCAACTAGTTTTGGTGCCAGTTAATGTTGGGTAAGCAAATGTTATAATATCATATGAAATTGATTTTTGAAAACTGTTTAGGGAAATGTATGCACTAATAATATATTGTTACGCATAGGTTTCATTGGATTCTCACTGTTATTGATCCTTACGTAGAGATGGTTTATTTTTTGGATCCACTGAGTCATCGTAATCGTTATGAAGACTGGAAATATGTAGTGAATATGTGAGTACATATTTGTTTTTATCGAGGACTTAATTATGTGATTCAACATTAATGTGTTAATATTATGTATGAAGGAGCTTGAAATTGTTTAATTCTAACAAAGAAAGGAAAGGCAGAAAACAGGCAATATGGGAAACAGTCAAGGTATGTATGCATGTCTAATTGTGATTCATCTACAAATATTATTTATAGATGAGACATTCTGCTTTCTTCTACACAGGGTCCTCGACAACCAAATGCAAAACAATGTGTGAAAGAGTAGGTGCCCGGTGAGCCAACTTGTGGCTAAGGGCTTTGATGACTCTTTGTATAAACAATCTTTTGTTTAATATAATTTACACTTTTATTAATGGCAATGACTTTATCTTTCTTCATATTGTTATATTGTGATATACTATTGTTGTTTTGATAAAGACCTTGAATATACTATAGTGTATATAAGATGTGGTAGAACATGGGGATGTCTATCATGAAACACATCTTATAGTCACTGTATATTCTAAACTGTTCCTAGTCGATTGAGCCGTCCGATAATAAGGATAAGGATCGCTCGAGCTTGAGACTAGCATTTGCGATGCAGAGTTCCACGTTTCATTGGTAGGGAACATAGAGATGTTCGAAGCATGCAAATGGATATTCATATGATGAATGATCGAACTACCCTATCCAGACTTTTCAAGTGGTTATCACTTATCGAGTGGATAAAGTCCGCGGTTTTGGTTGTACACCATTAGTCCTTACTACTTGAAACATCATTGAGACTCTATATGCTAGTACTGTGCTTTGACTCGTTTACCGACTCTATTGGGGTCATCAGGTGTCGGGATTGGGTACAGTTACAACACATATAGTAGTCGATGCTTTGTTGTCAAGGATTCATCACATACTTGCGAGTGTGGATATCCTATGCGATCTGAGGAGATATTAGTGTGACGAATCTCTGGCCAGAGTACATGATGTGTTTTAAGAAATGGTTTCTTAGTAGCACATGCGATGTCACTATTTGATCTTCAAGATGTATTGCATAGTTATCGAATCTCGAACGACTCTCGATATACCAATGGTTGTTGATTCGATCGGGATATATGGATGAAGGGACCGTACTGTACGCTAAACAAAATCTATTGGTTCTTGCAGGCACTATCAGTGATACCTAGGGAATCATGGGGCGATGTTGCTAGGCGCTCTTACCATGATTCGATGGGCAAGTCGGAAATTGTTGTTCCGAGTCACAAGGAGTTGTGAGCCCACGGCTAGCTGTATCCCTGAACCATTGAGGGTCACACAGAGTAATGGATTTTTAATCCCCGTTGAGATAGTTAAATTTAAAGAGTTAAATTTAATGAACAAAGAAGTTGGACTTCTTATAATAAAGAGTAGAGGAGTAAGATTTCCTAAAATGACATAGGGATGGGCATTTTTGGAAATCACTGAATTCGGATTCAGAAAAATTTATCTTGACTTTAAAAGGTGCAGAAATGGTTTCTGTGCACATTGGTGAAATCGGTTTATCAATTGGAGTCATGATGAATTTTATATTAATTTCTGAACATGCGGGCTTTGCTTGTCGGGCTTGAACTTATGACTAATGGGCCCTAAGCTGTTAGCGGCCTACATTATAAATAAGTTATTGCAGTACAGAAATAACACACAACAGGTCACAATTTTCGAAAACCCTAAATATTTTCTCTAACAGTGGCCGCCCCCCTCCCCTCTGCTCAGGAAAATCCAGCCTGTGAATTTTGAATTACAGTCTGGTTTAACGGATCAAATTCGTTAATTCTCTTCGTAGAAACTTCTGATAGATTTTCTAGTGCAATCTATCAAAGGGATTAAATATCCGTTCGTGGACCTGATTGAAGAACAGTTCGTCCATCAGTTCCAGGGATATACAACAAGAGCAGAGCAATCTGTTGGTGTCCATAATCTCGATTCGAGATTGGAGGTAAAAATTTATAATTGTTATTTAATTTTTACACACACAATTTAATCGTAAGGTTTTGATACCCATTATGGAATCGTTCCATATAAAATTTTTAAACTTCCGCTGCACCGGGTATCAATCCTGATTGATCTGATCGCCTCGTTCTCCAACAGTGGTATCAGAGCCAGGTTGCTCAGATCAAGCGATTAAATTAATCGATTGTACAAAAAAATTTTAAGCCTCGATTTTTGAAACAAAATAAATATTTTAAAAAAAAGAAAAAAAAAAAATTTCGGGCAAAACCCGGGCAGCGATTGGATCGCTGCCCGGCCCTAGCCCTTTTGGGGCGCGGGCAGCCCGGGAGCGTCCCGGGTGGCCCGCGAAAAAATTAATTTTTAATTTTAAAATTATAATTTTAATATGTTAAAATTCTATTTTTGGTCCGATCGAAAATTGTTTTTGATTGGTCCACGAGGCGTCGGATCGAATTGTTCGAGTCCGAAAATTTTAAAATTGATTTTTGGATAAATTTGAATTTTTGGAAAATTTAAATATTTTATCCGTTAAATTGAATTTTGAAATTAATTATTTTTGGTACAATTGATGATAAGATATGATCTTATGGATATATTGAGTAAAATATGATTTTATGTATAAAATTGGATTTTATAGATAAAATATGATTTTATTTGATAAAAAGATAAAATATGATTTTGTATGTAAAATAAGATTTTATATATGGAATATGATTTTATCCTTTTAAATTTAAATTGCCATTGCCTGTTATCCAATAAATTAATTTTGAATTAAATGTTATTGGATAAGGATGATCGATTGCCATGACCAATTTTATAGGTGTATGTTAGGAATTTACATTTGTTTTTTATTGTTGTTGGATTTATTAATGGGCCTGGTTTATGGCCCAATATGAATTGTCATATGTAATAAAAGTGGGCCTGGTTTATGGCCCGTTCCCACTCCTTAAAAATGTATCCCCTACTTGTCATTGTTATTTATTGTAAATACATTAGATTTAGTGGGAGATGAAGATTTGAAGATGGAGGTGGGCCCAGCAGACAATAAAGATAGAAGAAATGTAAATTGGAAGCTCAATGTAATAGGATTGCATTGCATACTGCATATAACATAGGATTGGACTAAGACTCGTGATTGGCAACCACGGGTCGATTAGAAATGGAATCGATCATCCTATATAATATGTGATATTATTGTTGTATGCATGTTTTAGACAAAATTGTGTGAATCCGGCAAGCATACAAAATTTTAAAAAATGATGAGACAAATTTTCAAAATTAAAATCCCTCATTTTAAATATGATTTAAAATTGATATCAAGATAAATAAAGGAAATTTAAATTTGTTTAAATGTTCCTACCTTCCATCAATGATCAATGTATGAGATGCTACCCGCGGATACGGTCCGGCTCATATTATTGGGGGGGCCCGTTCGTCGGAAAGCTGTACATTGGATCGACACATGTTGTAAGTTGGGTGGAACTCCCATGGGATCGGCTCATATTATTGGGGGATCCACATGGCGACCGTCCATCACAACTTAATATTGATGGGTCATCTTGACATGTCACAATAAACGACGTCATATTATTGGTCCCTTATTGGACATGAGGTAAAAACGTGGAGGTTGCTTTGGAAGCAATTGGGCTCTACCTTTTAAAAATTATGGTTGGCTGATATTATTCGGGACCATAGTTTGTCAATTGGACTCCATGTTCTCACTAAGGAAAACAGTTTCCCGTTTTCACTAGAGGGTAGTGAAATCGTTAAAATAGTGGGAGTGAGATTCATAAAATAAATTTCGCCTATTTTATGTCTTAGTAAATTAATTAAACAATCACTGATATTTGTCTGTTTCTTTTCAGTATTTCATAAAGATGAATTCGCGTAATCCACTTTTCTCGATCCTCGAACAAAATAAATTGACTAGCGCAAACTATATGAAATGGTTCCGTAAGTTGAATATTGTCTTGACTTCGGAGAAGATGCTCTACGTGTTAGAAAAATCTCCTCCGAAGGAAGCACCAGCTGACATAAGTCCGGAAGAGTTAGCCAAACTTGATACATGGTGGGACCATGATATCAAGGCCAAATGCTATATGCAAGCCTCAATGTCTGATGAACTCCAGAGGCAATTTGAGGACACCGTGAATGCTGCTGACATTCACGTACAACTCAAGGAACTTTTTGGGGCTCAATCGAGGGCTGAAAGGTTCGCTACTGTAAAGGAGCTAATGACGTGTCGCATGCGTGAAGGGACTTCGGTCCGTGATCATGGGGTACAAGTGATTTGGCTCATACAGAAGTTGGTAACCCTTGATTTGGTGTTGGAGCATGAACTCAACGTGGACTTACTACTTCTATCTCTTCCTTCTTCGTTTGACGGATTTGTGGTGAATTTCAATATGAACAAGATAGAGGCCTTCCTTGAAGAGATGGTCAATATGCTTGTAACATATGAATCCACTTTAAAGAAGGATAAACCGGCTTTCTTGGTGGGCTCCTATTCTTCTGCTAAGAAGGGGCCAAGTACAAAGGGGAAGAAACGTTCTGCCCCACCCAAGAAAATCGAACCCGAGAAGAAGTACAAGACAAAGGCTTCAAACATGGAAAAATCCAAGGATGTTTGCCATTACTGCAAGAAGCCCGGTCATTGGAAGCGTAACTGCAAGGAATATCTAGAGCAGTTGCGAACTGTGAAGGGTATGTTCTATATTGAAATAAATGTTTCACTTAATACTACTTCTTGGGTATTGGATACCGGATGTGGATCTCACATTTGCAATGATTTGCAGGTGATGACAAGAAGTCGCAGGCTTAGAATGGGTGAGACCCAGCTGAGGCTCGGAAATGGTTCCAGAGTTGAAGCTAAAGCTGTGGGAGATATTTATTTAATTTTGCAGAACGGTTTTAAGTTACTTTTGAGAGATGTTTTATCTGTTCCAGATTTGATTAAAAATATTATTTATGTTTCTATGCTAGATAGAGATGGTTATTCTTGCAATTTTGTGAATGGGATTTGCAATATTTACGAGAATGAATGTGAAATTGGAAATGGACAACTTGAAAATGATCTATATAACTTAAAACTAAAAGACGTTCCAATAAATTATGTTGATAAACCGGCTACAACAAACAAAAGGAAAATCGATAGTCAAAACCCGGCAAACCTTTGGCACGCTAGGTTAGGTCATATTTCCTCAAGGAGGATGAACAAGCTAGTGGGAGAGGGCATGTTTGATATGTCTGTATTAACTCTCTACCTACTTGTGAATCCTGCCTAAAAGGAAAAATGACTAAATCTCCTTTTAAGGGAAAACCTGAGCGTAGTCAAAATCTGTTGGATTTGATCCATACAGATGTTTGTGGTCCATTTAGAGTTGGTACTCAATATGGCCACACCTACTTCATTACCTTTACTGATGATTATTCTAGGTATGGGTATTTATATTTAATGAAATATAAGTCTGAAGCATTTGAAAATTTCAAAGAATTCAAGGCTGAAGTAGAAAACAAGCTAGGTAAAAGTATTAAAGCACTTCGATCGGATCGAGGTGGAGAATACTTAAGTACCAAGTTTTTGGACTATCTGAAAGAGAATGGGATTCTCTCTCAGTGGACTCCTCCTATGACACCATAGCTGAATGGTGTATCGGAGCGTCGTAATCGAACTTTGTTGGACATGGTTCGATCCATGATGAGCTTCACTGAGCTTCCACCTTCGTTTTGGGGCTATGCGCTTGAAACGGCGATATTGTTGTTGAACAACGTCCACACTAAAGCAGTGGACAAAACACCATACGAGTTATGGAATGGCAAAGCTCCTAAGTATTCATACTTGAGGATTTGGGGATGTCCTGCTTACGTGAAGAAGACAGTGGGAGATAAGTTGGATAGTCGATCCACCTTATGTTATTTTGTAGGGTATCCGAAGAATTCAATCGGATATTATTTCTATTATCCTGTTGAAACAAAGGTGTTTGTTTCAAGGAATGCCACCTTCTTGGAGAAGGAGTTCTTATTGGATAAGAAAGGCGAGATGATGGAACTCGAAGAAATTCGAGAAGAACCCGAAATACAAAATAATGATCCTACACCTCAGGAACCATTGATAGACATGCCTGTACCTAGAAGATCCGAGAGGACTTCTAGACCTCCTATTCGATATGGTCTTCTTCTTGAAGGGGATCAAGATGAACCCGATGTTGGATGTGATCCAAGAAACTTCAAGGAAGCAATTTCTGATGCGGATTCAAATTTATGGCTTGAAGCTATGCAGTCGGAAATAGATTCGATGCATACAAACCAAGTTTGGTCTTTAGTAGATCCTCCCGATGGAATTGTTCCAATAGGGTGTAAATGGATCTACAAGAGAAAGCTTGGGCCTGATGGTAAGGTATTGACCTACAAGGCGCGATTGGTGGCGAAAGGTTATACTCAAAGACAAGGAGTTGACTATGATGAAACCTTTTCACCAGTTGCAATGTTCAAGTCCATAAGAATCCTTATTGCCATAGCTGCTTGGTATGACTATGAGATATGGCAAATGGATGTGAAGACTGCTTTTCTTAATGGAGACATTAAGGAAGAAATCTATATGAAGCAGCCTGAGGGGTACACATCCATGGGAAGCGAGCATAAGGTATGCAAGCTTCAGAGATCAATTTATGGTCTAAAACAAGCATCAAGAATTTGGAACCAGAAATTTGATGAAACAATAAAGGATTTTGGTTTCATCAAGAACCCGGAGGAACCATGCGTGTACAAGAAAGTAGTTAAGGATGCTGTGACATTCTTAGTACTTTATGTTGATGACATCCTACTAATTGGGAATGACGTAGGGATGTTGCAGTCAACAAAGATATGGTTATCAGGTAGATTCTCGATGAAGGATTTGGGTGAGGCATCCTATATTCTAGGGATACAGATCTATAGAGATAGATCTAAGAGAATGATAGGACTCACTCAATCAACCTACATCGACACCATATTGAAACGGTTTTCAATGGATGGGTCCAAGAGAGGACATCTACCCATGTGTCATGGAGTTTCTCTATCCAAGTCTATGTGTCCCAAGACTGATAAAGAGATAGAGAAAATGAAACATGTACCATATGCGTCAGCCATAGGTAGTATCATGTATGGGATGATATCTACCAGACCGGATGTAGCATTTGCTCTGAGTGTCACGAGCAGATATCAAGCTAATCCCGGTCAAATGCATTGGAAAGCCGTGAAGGACATTCTTAAGTACTTACGAAGGACTAAGAATATATTCATGGTATATGGAGGAAGAGAAATAAAATTGGAAGGCTATACCGACTCTAGCTTCCAAAGTGACGTGGATGACTCGAAGTCAACCTCTGGATTTGTGTTCATGCTCAATGGCGGTGCTGTCTCTTGGAAGAGTTCCAAGCAGGACACCACAGCGGATTCCACCACTGAGGCAGAATACATTGCAGCATCAGCTGCTGCTAAAGAGGCCGTTTGGATGAGGAATTTCGTCCAAGAGTTGGGCGTCATTCCTGAAGTTGTTGGTCCAGTCCCGGTGTACTGTGACAACACGGGTGCCATTGCTCAGGCAAAGGAACCAAGGTCTCATCAAAGATCCAAACACGTACTGAGGAAATACCACATCATCCGGGAGATTTTGGAAAGAGGAGATATCACTGTCGAAAGAGTGGCCTCTGCAGACAATATCGCTGATCCACTTACTAAGCCCTTGCCAGGACCATTATTTGACAAACATCGCGAAGCAATGGGTCTACGTAGTATGACTAGTTGGCTTTAGGGCAAGTGGGAGATTGAAAGAGTAGGTGCCCGGTGAGCCAACTTGTGGCTAAGGGCTTTGATGACTCTTTGTATAAACAATTTTTTGTTTAATATAATTTACACTTTTATTAATGGCAATGACTTTATCTTTCTTCATATTGTTATATTGTGATATACTATTGTTGTTTTGATAAAGACCTTGAATATACTATAGTGTATATAAGATGTGGTAGAACATGGGGATGTCTATCATGAAACACATCTTATAGTCACTGTATATTCTAAACTGTTCCTAGTCGATTGAGCCGTCCGATAATAAGGATAAAGATCGCTCGAGCTTGAGACTAGCATTTGCGATGCAGAGTACCACGTTTCATTGGTAGGGAACATAGAGATGTTCGAAGCATGCAAATGGATATTCATATGATGAATGATCGAACTACCCTATCCGGACTTTCCAAGTGGTTATCACTTATCGAGTGGATAAAGTCCGCGGTTTTGGTTGTACACCATTAGTCCTTACTACTTGAAACATCATTGGGACTCTATATGCTAGTACTGTGCTTTGACTCGTTTACCGACTCTATTGGGGTCATCAGGTGTCGGGATTGGGTACAGTTACAACACATATAGGAGTTGATGCTTTGTTGTCAAGGATTCACCACATACTTGCGAGTGTGGATATCCTATGCGATCTGAGGAGATATTAGTGTGACGAATCTCTGGCCAGAGTACATGATGTGTTTTAAGAAATGGTTTCTTAGTAGCACATGCGATGCCACTATTTGATCTTCAAGATGTATTGCATAGTTATCGAATCTCGAACGACTCTCGATATACCAATGGTTGTTGATTCGATCGGGATATATGGATGAAGGGACCGTACTGTACGCTAACCAAAATCTATTGGTTCTTGCAGGCACTATCAGTGATACCTAGGGAATCATGGGGCGATGTTGCTAGGCGCTCTTACCATGATTCGATGGGCAAGTCGGAAATTGTTGTTCCGAGTCACAAGGAGTTGTGAGCCCACGGCTAGCTGTATCCCTGAACCATTGAGGGTCACACAGAGTAATGGATTTTTAATCCCCGTTGAGATAATTAAATTTAAAGAGTTAAATTTAATGAACAAAGAAGTTGGACTTCTTATAATAAAGAGTAGAGGAGTAAGATTTTCTAAAATGACGTAGGGATGGGAATTTTTGGAAATCACTGAATTCGGATTAAGAAAAATTCATCTTGACTTTAAAAGGTGCAGAAATGGTTTCTGTGCACATTGGTGAAATCGGTTTATCAATTGGAGTCATGATGAATTTTATATTAATTTCTGAACATGCGGGCTTTGCTTGTCGGGCTTGAACTTATGACTAATGGGCCCTAAGCTGTTAGCGGCCTACATTATAAATAAGTTATTGCAGTACATAAATAACACACAACATGTCACAATTTTCGAAAACCCTAAGTATTTTCTCTAACAGTGGCCGCCCCCCTCCCCTCTGCTCAGGAAAATCCAGCCTATGAATTTTTAATTACAGTCTGGTTTAACGGATCAAATTCGTTAATTCTCTTCGTAGAAACTTCTGATAGATTTTCTAGTGCAATCTATCAGAGGGATTAAATATCCGTTCGTGGACCTGATTGAAGAACAGTTCGTCCATCAGTTCCAGGGATATACAACAAGAGCAGAGCAATCTGTTGGTGTCCATAATCTCGATTCAAGATTGGAGGTAAAAATTTATAATTTTTATTTAAGTTTTACACACACAATTTAATCGTAAGGTTTTGATACCCATTATGGAATCGTTCCATATAAAAATTTTAAACTTCTGCTGCACCGGGTATCAATCCTGATTGATCTGATCGCCTCGTTCTCCAACAATGTGGTTATTATGTGATGAGATTTATGAAAGATATTATTGAAGGAAATGTTAAAAGTGAAAAGCATTCACTGTCCGCTATAGTAAATCTTCTCAAATAATTGTTTTGTTATTTTTTTCCAAAGTCATTTACATTTATTTGGGTAATAATATAATTTATTTGTGGTTTGAAGTTCGTGAAAACAGAGTACTCAATGGAAGAAATTAATGAAGTCCTGTGAGTTCTTTGGGTCCCCGTGCTCAGTCTTTCAAGAAGTCCGGATCTACTTCTTTTTCCTCTGGTTCCGCTGGTGTTGTTCGTTTTGGGAAGAAGGAGAAGTGCGACCATTGCGGGAAGAACCATCCGACTGACAGATGTCGTAAAGCTTCTGGAGCTTGTTTCCATTGTGGAGAGGTGGGTCATCTCCGGAGGGATTGTCCACTATCTGGGGGAGGCGGTTTTGGTTCAAGATCGGGTTCCCAGGACACCGTTCAGCAGAGGTCGTAGGGATAGCCTGCTAGGTGTTCTCCCTTGAAGCCGCGGGCTTCTGGCCAGGTGTTTTCCTTGAGGCACGATCAGGAAGTGGAGGAGAATGAGAAGGTCAACGCAGGTACATTTCTGTTATATGGTATACCTGCTCTTGTACTTATTGATACTGGTGCATCTCATTCCTTCTTTTTTGCACATTTTGTTAAGATGCATAAGTTACCATGCATTGCACTAGACGTAGTAGTTTTTGTTTCTACTCCGACGGGCCAATCTGCTTTGGCTAAGCGTCTAGTAATGGGTTTCCCTTTAGAGTTCGAAGGGAACATTCTGTTAGCGAATCTCATGGTTCTTTCGATGGATGACTTCGATTGTATTCTGGGGATAGACATTCTGACTACCTATCAAGCTTCAGTGGACTGCTATCAGATATTAGTACGCTTTCATCTAGATGGGAGTGATAGCTATTTTTTCTACGGTGAGGGAGCGCGACCCCCGATGCCATTGGTATCAGCTTTGAGAGCCTGTCGAGCTCTAGAGTCTGGCGGGGAAGGCTACCTCATCTATGCAGTTGATTTTTCTGCTGAGAGCGTTGGGATAGAAAGTATTCCGGTTGTAGATGAATTTCCAGATGTATTTCCTGATGAGATTCCGTGTTTTCCTCCTGCTAGGGAAGTCGAGTTTGGCATAGAGTTGATGCCGGGTACTTTGCATATTTCTCGAGAACCGTATCGTCTGGCTCAGTCAGAGATGCAAGAGTTGAAGAATCAGTTACAGGATCTTTTGGACAATGGTTACATTCGTCCTAGTGTATATCTTTGGGGAGCTCCTGTTCTTTTTGTAAAGAAGAAGGATGGGTCTATGTGGTTGTGCATTGACTACCGACAGCTGAACCAAGTTACCGTAAAGAACAAGTATCCTTTGCCTCGTATTGATGACTTGTTTGATCAGTTGCAGGGTACTTTGTTTTACTCCAAGATTGACTTGAGATCTGGGTATCATCAGAAGAGAGTCCGAGATCAAGACATAACCAAGACTGCATTACGTACTCGCTATGGGCATTAAGAGTTTCTAGTGATGCCGTTTGGATTGACAAATGCACCGGCTATATTTATGGATCTGATGAACCGTGTCTTCACGGAGTATTTGGACAAGTTTGGCATGGCCTTCATTGACGACATCCTGGTGTATTCGCGTAATGCGGACGAGCATGTTTCTCACTTGCGATTGGTACTATAGACTCTTCGGGATGAGCAGTTATACGCCAAACTGAGCAAGTGTGAGTTCTGGATGGATCGAGTGATATTTCTTGGCCACATCATATCCAGGGAGAGAATTTCTGTCGATCCAAGCAAGATTGAGGTTGTGCTTGATTGGTCGCGCCCGACGATGGTTGCTGAGATCCGTAGTTTTCTGGGTCTAGCAGGATATTATCGTCATTTCATTTTGAACTTCTCTCAGCTAGCTCGATCATTGATGCAGCTTACCTACAAGGGTGTTGATTTCAAATGGTCCTCAGAGTGTGAGGAGAATTTTTGTGAGCTTCGATGAAGGTTGACTTCTGCGATGGTGTTGGCATTACCGTCGGGATCTGGAGGGTATGTGCTGTACACAGATGCTTCTCTTCAAGGGTTAGGTTGTGTTCTGACTCAGAATGGGCATGTGATCGCATACGCTTCTAGGCAATTAAAGTTGCACGAAGACAATTATCCAGTTCATGATTTGGAATTGGCAGCTATTGTGTTCGCTTTGAAAATCTGGCGTCATTATCTGTATGGAGAGAAAATTGAGATCATCACCAAACACAAGAGTCTCAAGTATTTATTCACTCAATCGGAGTTGAACATGAGGCAGAGACGTTGGATGGATTTGCTTAAGGACTATGATTGCGAGATTAAGTACCATCCGGGAGCTGCTAATCTCACGGCTGATGCCTTGAATCGCAAGGTGCGACTATCCTCACTTCAGACTTGTTCGAAGTCTAGTGCGATCGGAGAGTGTTGTTCTTCAGGTTTTACCTTCAAGCACAAGAAGGGTATGCAGAGTATCCAGATGTTTGCGATACTATCTGAGCCAGCTTTGTATTCACGGATTCGAGATGCTCAGATGTTCGATTCAATGACCCAGCGTTTGGCTCAACTAGCTAATGAGGGTAGCACGTCTGGATTTCACTATCAATCACATGGTTTTCTGTGTTTGTCTGGTAGGCTTGTGATCCCAGAGGATGAAGAGTTGCGAGAAGAGATCTTGTCTCATGCACATCGCACTAAGTTGAGTATTCATCCAGGAAGCAACAAGATGTACAAGGATCTATGTACTCGGTTTTGGTGGAAGGGAATGAAACGCATCGTGTATCAGTATGTTTCGAAATTCTTGGTTTGTCAGCAGGTCAAAGCAGAACACCGACGACCTGGAGGTTTGCTTTACAGTTTTCCTATTCCTGAGTGGAAATGGGAGCTTATCACGATGGATTTTGTGACCCATTTACCGGTAACCTCGAGGAATTGTGATGCTATCTAGGTTGTGGCAGACCGACTCACCAAGTCAGCGCATTTCATTGCCTATAGCCGAGAGTACTCTGTAGATCGTATGGCTAGGTTGTACATTCAAGAGATCGTTCGACTTCATGGAGTGCCTGTGAGCATTGTCAGCGATCAAGACCCCAGTTTTACTACTAGATTCTGGGGGAGTGTCCAGCGTGCGATGAGTACTACTCTCAGTTTGAGTACCGCCTATCATCCAGAGACTGATGGACAGTCAGAGTGTACTATCCATACTTTGGAGGATATGCTTCGTGCATGCACTATGGACTTTGGTTCAGCCTGACAGGATCATTTTCCATTGATTGAGTTCGCGTACAACAACAACTATCATACAAGCATTGGGATGGCACCTTTTGAGGCGTTGTACGGGCGACGTTTTCGTACTCCACTCTTCTAGGAAGAAGTGGGGGAGAGACAGGCTGAGGGACCGAAGTTAGTCCAGTAGACAGTAGATGTTTTTGATCAGATCAAGAAACGGATTAAGACTGCACAAGATTGTCAGGCCAGATATGCGAACACTAAGCGTTGGCCTTTGCAGTTTGATGTTGAGGAGAAAGTGTTTCTAAGAGTTTCACCTTTCCGCAGGATTCTCAGATTTGGCCTTAAGGGCAAGCTGTCTCCCAGATTTATAGGTCCTTTTGAGATTTTAGAGTGTAGCGACCCGACCCGGATCCACTACGTAATCAGAGTTAAGAGCATAATTAAACATGCATTAAATAAAATCGCTGCAGAAGACTTAAATACAAGCAGGCTGGCAGAATACAACCGGCTAATCGAATTTACATAGATAAAATCTACAGCTAAATACTGCTGTCTTCAAGGTCGCTGGCTCCTCCAGGCTCCTCCAGGCTCCTGGTGCTCAATCCTGCACCTATATCTGCCCCGTCGAATAGGGTATCCAAATACACAGAAAATACTGAACGTGAGCTCTAAGCTCAATACGAAAGCACGGATAAATATACAAATATGATGCATGCAAATGACACGGTATCCATATCTGGGATAACTGAATACGAACTTTTCAGACTGGCGCCTGGGATATAAGCTCGTCACATCGGGGTAGCTAACCACTGTGTGCGACCACTCATTCCCGAATCACGGACGCGAACCACGGAGTCCTTCAGGTATCAGTACCTAGGGGTACTCGATATCAAACGTCCTAACAGGGCTGAGCAACCCTAACTAGCTCATCTCGAAAGATATACAGATGTACAGGCACAAGATGATATGCACATGCCGCATAACAATAATAACATGCAAACACATAAATGCAACATATAAGCACACATATCCGCTGGCAATCTCAGTCAGTACTTACGTACCTTTCTAAGGAAGTCCTAGTAGTCCCACTCTAGGTTCCAAGCCTATCATCAAGTCTACAATGCAAATATCCATGCATCATTCAATAAGCTCTAAAAGCCTTAACTAAGCTATTGCATACTCCTAAATAATTTAAGGAGACCATAGCTATACCTGCGTCCGTCGTCATCCCACTGATGGCGACTATCATGCAACTAGGGGCACACCCCTGCTGCAGCTCCAAAGTCTCGGGCACTGCTCCGCTACACGAGCACGGCTTAGCTATTATGTCAGACACTGTCTGACTATACTAGAACAAATATTCTACTCCAACTCTAAAATAAGAGTACCCAAAGCCCTAAAATAGAGCCACGAGGGCGAAGGAGAGAATTCGGAATTGGCAAGAAATGAAGGCCTCGGACCTCATATTTATAGGCATCGATCGGAACCTCCGATCCTCGATCGGAACGTCCGATCCTGCCATCGGAGCTTCCGAACATCCTTATCTGCCACATGTCAAAATCTCACCGGTTGACTTCGGATAGGAGTGATCGGAGCTTCCGATCCTGTTCGGAGCTTCCGATCAACCACACGTCATGGATGACGTAATTCGATCGGAGCTTCCGATCGTTCATCGGAGCTTCCGATCACCTTCGGAGCATCCGTTCCTAACTTCGGAGCTTCCGATCTGTCTAACCCTCCGGACCATTTTTGATCTTTTTGGGTCTATTTCCGGGCCCCGTTAATCCATTTAGAAGCTCCCCTTAATCACGTTTTACTAAATATAACATGATCACACGATAATTACTCATTATCGTTAATTATTGATATGGGCCACTACATTACCACCACCTTAAAAGGATTTCGTCCTCGAAATCTAAGGTAAACCTCGGGACTATAGTATAAACCATTCGTCCAATTTATTAGTAGTTCCGGTTCAAAACATCTGGTCAAATAACCTTCGACAATACCAAACCTCGCTAAACCTGCAAGGTCTGTTCATTCACTGAACCACATCAAAACATAAACTCGATTTATAATTCGCACTGATTTCAAACTCACACGCTTTTAACAATCACTCTGGAAATCACTGCCTTCTTATCAGCAATCCTGCGAGAATCGAGTAACACTGCTGACTATCATCAGTCATCCATCGATAACCGCAACAACACGGCAACTTCGGTCCAAATTGCCGACTGTATCAGCCACACTACCTACAAATCTTAGCGATGACACTCCTGCTAAGATCGTAACTAGCCATCAGCTATTCTCTAGTCATGCACGAACTCCATCGCTGCCCACGATAAAACCAGGTACAACACATTGTGTTTCACTGGTCTAATGGTAACATCGCATCCCTTGACGTTATCGCAAAGCTCTAAAAACAAATTGATCTAGATTTGACTTTCGATCAAATCCTATATATCCTTCTTCCAAGAACTCATGTGAGTTACTCTTTATCACGAAGGATAAAATATTTCTTCCCAAAACAGTACCTTATGCGAATAGAAATGGCAACTACCGGCCACCAGCTCGCAGAGCAATCGCACCATTGCACACGACTCTAACCATCTGAAACCCTCAGAATGATTGCAATAAACCTAGATCCGAATCTCGCTATCGTAGATAGCATCTACTCAATCGTATTAGTCATCCTTCCATGGATAACAACAAAATCCTGACAATTCCTGGCGTAATAGTACGTACTTTCAGTACTCACTCTGCCCGATGAATGTTTCCCAAAGAACACCAACTAAGTAACCAGATGACAAAAATCTTTATACACAATTTCTTGTCTAAATGCATCCTTCTAGGTCGTCGCTTCGAAATTCACTACCATCCTGCTGAAACCCTCAGATGGACCAACACCACCCTTAGCATTAGTAGCCTATGTCGAATGCTTACTTCTATCTCGAAACTAGAGATAGTATCGACGAAAACGATTCCAGTTAATCCTGTTCCAGATAACCAAATCCTTGGCTCCTTAGCGGGGATAACCAAACGGATTCAACTAGATCCCGCACAAAATCTACAACAAATATGCTCATTAAAAACACTGAAAAGACAACGGTTTTATACACAAACTGTTGTCTTTTTGCCTTTAACAACGGTTTTTACAAAAACCGTTGTCGTTAACCGTATTTTTAATTAAAAAGACAACGGTTTTTAAAAATCCGTTGTCTTATATTCGTCAAAGACAACGGTTTTTAAAAACCGTTTGATGTTCTATGACAACGGTTTTAAAAACCGTTGTCTATTAGAGTTTTTATGAAGGTCTAAGACAACAGATTAATCTGTTGTCCTTGTTATTTATTTATTTTTTTTTATTTTTAATATTTTAAAAAATATAATAATATTTAAAAAATATAATACATCTAACATTAACCCATATACTACGTCTGCCTTAAGAAGAATCGAGAGAAACCCAATCCCTAGCCAAACCCTTCTCCCCCTTCAACCCAGCTCACCTCCGGCGCCGATGGATCACCGAAAAATGGTTGTCCGACCCCTTTGCACCTAGCCCAAGCCTTGGCAACGACAATCGTGACTTCAATCGTGAGTTTAAAGCTTGGATCGGAGCTTCAGTGTCGCGACTTTCACGTGTAAGTTTTGTTGCTTTCTTCTCTTTCTTCGGGCTCATGTTTCTAGGTATTTTTAGTAGATGTTGAGAGTCTAGATTTATTTTTGTTTGGTTTTTAGGTGAATGTCGAGAAAAGGTGAAAAACGAGACTCTATTTTGTGTTTTTTTTTTGGGTTCTTTCATTAGCTCATCCGTTTGTGTAAAACCATTGCCTGTGATATTGTTTTCGAGTTCATACCGCAAAACTCATGTTACTCTTTGGTTTCCTTGTACAATGTGTGTTGTTTATCAACAAAAAAAATTGACTATATATTTTTGAAAGAAAAAGAATGGAAAAGAAATACGTATAGAGTACGTACCTGTGATAGAAGAAGAAGATGATGATAATGGTGGGTCTGTGCTTAGAGGAGGCATGGTGACAGAAGTTGGCCATTTGGTTCTTTCTTAAATTTCAATAATTTACTATGTGTTATAGCTGGAAGTGTGGCCTTCTTTAATACAATACAATTGTCGGGCAAATCAAAGTAGAATAAAACTTCATCAAGTATAAAAATTGCAAATTTTTAAACTTTATAGTTATAATTAGAACCACTGCCTTAGGAAGTTATAGTACCGCATCTTGGTTCTAACTGCAGCTAATTCTATATACATCAACAAATCTTGCTGCATAGCCAATCTTTGATCCATACACAATGTGAAATTTGTACACTTTTTTGATCAGTTTCTGTTGGTTTCAAAAGCCATTGCTGTCCGCTCGATTTTCTTCATCGAGATCGCGTAAATCTTGTTCCTCAGTCTCCCAAAAATTTCGATTTCAGAATCTTCCAAATCAATAGAACTCAATCTTCCACCATCTTTTCGAAGACTTCCCTCTTTATTTACTATCAAATCCAGCCAGTCGCTCACCTTTTTCACTCTGTACATCATCCCAGCAATCGAGTTTTCACACTCCCTTGATGAGAATTTTCGCTCAACTTGGTCCAGATATTCCTCCACATCGTTGAGAAACAGCTTTCTACTTTCGGCGTGTAACGATGCAGCCAAGTCATTGGCAGCAATTAGAGTTCTTCCCTTAGTCCATTCATTCTGATCATCTCTTTCTGTTGCAAGAAAAAGTGGAACGCTGGTGTTGCTTGCGGTCTTCTTCAAGATGCACGTGACTTTTGGTTTCGCGTTTTGGATTGACTTGCTCGATTTTTTGACAGTGGAGGCCATTGGAATTGCCAAGGGATCCACGACAGAGGAGGCAGAGGATAAATGTAGGCGTGCGCATCCATTTAAAAGAGTGAAGTAATCAATTGAAAGAGTGCCCCCTCAAACAATGGCTCGGTAATGACGAGTTCTGGTGTAGAATTCTAGAGAAATCCCATAACTTTTGCGCTTGGTTGAGGAGAAAAAGGTCAGTGAAGAAATTTTTTCCCTGTATCTGATTACTAAATTCAGTTTATCCTGTGATGAATGATTCTTTTATTGGAAAAAAAATCGGCTAATGTTGATAATCAGAACCGACCCATTAGGGGCAGATCTCCTCCTCGAAGAAATTTTTCATGAGTTTGTGTTTAGTGTTTTTAAAATTACAAGTTTTGGTTGCAAATCCACTGAATCGCCCAAATAAATCCTATGATTTTATTGTTTGGATTTAATTTAGTCTTTTATATCTAAAAGTATGAACATTTTTTATGAT